>NC_054535.1:8783055-9086984 GCF_017654505.1 Polyodon spathula
TTAGAACAAGAACAGCGAAAAATAATAAAAAAAAAAAAAAAAAAAAACACTTAAGGTTTGTGTGTTGCACACATGCGTTAACAAAATGCCCTGAAAACTTAACATAAAGAAAATAATTTTAATGAAGGTCTATAATGCAGAAAAAAGTTGAATAATTAAACAAAAAAGGAAGTGAAACATTTACTGTACTAAGCTGATTTCTTTTGTCCAATAAACCAACATTATCTTTCGCCAGTCAAATCGTAGAGTGCCTAAATATAGTTTTCAATCCGTCAAACTTTTTTTTTTCATCTGTTGCACCTTCTTTAGTAGCCACAGCTATCCCAGTTATAATTTGGTTACATTGTTTATCGTCAGGATGTATAGAAATACTTGGGACTATATTTAGAGAATTAGAAATGAAATGTATAGCAGCTTACATGACTGTAGTAAAATAAACTGGCATGCAATAAATGTAGCTCTCATATTGTGCTAATGAAAATGAGAAAAATAGTTAAATACACATGACAATGGACATGCTGTGGTGTATTTAATATCGAAAATAAAATCACAGAATGGCCACTCTACAGACACTACAAGCAGACCACGACTAGTCTAGCACATGCTTCAACCATCCAAAATTGCGCCAGAATGTATTATTTTTAATCACACACGTTGTTTTCCATCAGGTCTGTCAAGTGCAAAATGGCATTCATCAGTGAATAAAACACTCCACTACCCCTATTTCGTCTCTCCCCTATTTCTACCACTGAACGGCCTCCGAGCATGCTAACTTTTTCATGCAGACAGTGAGCTGCAGTCATTCTGCTGGTGTGTGGGTTATTTCTTCCTGGAATTTCTCATTCTGTAACCACTGCAGTCTGAAAACGATTATGCAGATGAACCAGTCTGATGTGACGGTCCTGGGCCAGTGTGATGACTCTCTGCCTCCCAGGATGTGGCCTGTCCCTCACAGAGTCGGTTTCCTGATTTCTCTGGACTGCTGATTGTTGAAGCAGAACATTTCATTCTCCGGGCAACTTCTCTTGCAGACAGGCCACCCTCATCATGCCGATAACAACCAGGCGATCTTCATTACTCAAGCAGGCATGGTCGTATCTGTCATTCTTCCCTCATTAATTAAAATCCTGTCTTTTCAAAAGGCTATTTATACAGATTCTTAATTAACTCATTTTGCCAATTTTAACTCAACTCAAATACCAAACACTGGGCACCTGGTGTTTTTATGAAATCACATGACTTGAACTCAGTATTTTGTTATCCCAAGGAACAATTAACAAACTTATCTGCTCACTATTTAAAATGTAAATAACATTATGTATGTGACTGTGGCAGGCTGGCGAGTGGATAGAGGCCCAGAGACAGACTGCAGTTCAAAAAAATAACTATTTTATTATAAATAAACAAAAATAAAGTGCACAAGGGCAAAATAACAGATACTCAAACACAAATAAAGCAAAAACAAAACTCACAAAAATAAAGTTTCCAGGCTGGGCAATGCCTTCACTGGATTTAGAAAATTCAAAAACCACAAAACAAACACCAACCTGCTTCCTCAGCTCCCTCTCCCCAAATGAGAAGCAGAGGCCTCCTTTTATATCAGGTGGCTGGGCGCTGATTGATCGTTAATCAACCTAATCAACTAATCAACCCCAGCCACCTGAACATAATAAACCCAGGCAGGTAGGGGAAATTAACCCCATCCCTGCCAATTTAAAAAGGGCAGAGCTTTGCTCTGCCACAGTGACCAATGAACTATTGATGTAAAATTAAGACTATTGTGTTTTCACAATAATTATTTTCAAAGGGAGGTAGATCCTGATCTCCAATAGTCCTACAACATTATCTTTGACTTGTCGGAAGGTTTCCAACTGTAATGGGTTCCGTTGATCAAACGTACTCACAGTTTAAAGAATGTGTCTGGGTTATTCCACCGCAAACATGTGGGTCTTGGGAGTTTAGAATATCTCACTGACATACCCTTCTGAATTACAATCACCTGGATTATCTCAGCGCAAGTGCACGTGAAAAGATATTTCATTTAAACAAACTTGGTTAGAATTATGGGATGGGATGCCGGTCTCGGAATTGGAACGGCTGTTGGTTTCTCTTCATTCTGTTTCTGTGTGAGTTGGTTCCAAGCATTTTGTGACAGGGCTCATTGTGGGTCCTTGCAATTATCCTGTTTCCCAATTAGAGTTTAGCATGCAGAGCCAAAATTTGAAAGATGCGCTCCTCTTAAATAGTCAACCCGTCCACCTCTGCGATTGGTCAGTTTGAATATTTGGGGCAGTGATTAACTCATGCCGCGTGTCTCCTTATTGGTTGATTTCGTCTTTGTGCCACTCTTGGCCTTTCCCACAGTTTGTGACTGACAGTTCTCTCGAATTTCCTTTTGTCTTTTCAACTTGATTGATCAGTCCTCCTAGCTCAGGATTGGCTTTTGTCAGTCCAGCAGGGATCATGATCTGATGAAGGCCATTTGGTCGGCTTATCAAGAGCCAATCTGAAGAGGAATTTTTTCCGACTCAGCTTCACAAAGCTGCATTTGTCTACTTTGACCAAGGGATGGGGGGGGGGGGGGGGCATTAAGTTGAAAGCTGGAAGAGGTTCCCAAACAATTTTAAACAGTGTATATTACATCCAGCAATGCCCTGATTTGACTGCACTGTCCACTACAAAGGACAGGAGAATAAAGTGGTCGACTGCGTCAAAGGCAGCAGAGAGGTCGAAGATAGAGCTGTTTAATAAAATGGGGACGCTTGTTCCCAAATTTAGTTACGTAGCCAGTTTATAGGGAAGTGGTGTGGGCAGAGAGTAGAGAGTTAGTGATGAAGAGTTTTCAGTGGAGTGTGCCAGTCGAAAACCAGATTGGAGGGGGTCAAACAGAGTACCGCTTGTTCAAGGGTTTTAACAAGGAAAGGAGAAGGGAGAAGGTACTGTAGTTCTGGAGGGATGAGATGAGAGATTAAGGGAGGGTTTTTTTAAGATGGGGGTGATGCAGGCCTGTTTTGAAGGCAAAGAGGAAACAGACAGAGAACAGAGAGGTGTTAAGAAGAGAGGAAATAAAAGGGAGTACAGCAGGGGCAGCAGCCTGGAAGAGGTGAGTAGGGAGGAGGTCCAGAGCACACGTGGTGGGTTTTGAGCATAATCTGAGAGCTACATTTGTTGAATGGTGTTTTTTTTGTTTGTTTGTTTTACTGAAATCACGTAAGCTGCAGTCCATTTAATTTTTAATTCCCTTAATTTTAGTTTTTTTTTTCTCAGCAGTAAACTTCCAAATTACAGTCCCATGTATTTCTGTGTATTTTCCTTTAACATTTCTTAAAATGGTCAGTTTGAGAAGTAAAGTTTGTTTTCCCTGCAACAGCTGATCCTGCTTTAGTACAAAACACACGCTACATTACTATTTTTCATTATGGTAACAGTATCTAAATTCCTGTGCCTGCTTCTTTAATTGAAGAGGTATTATCAGCTCATCATCTAACTGGGAAATCTGCAGCTGCTCTGCGGATGATCTCTTAGCCCAGGTCTTTTATGAGCACAGACTGACATAGACGTAGAACACAGTGAATGCAGAACCTTATAGAAATTAACAAGAATAAAATAGGTTTAAGAGAAGAGTGAGTAAGACATAATTGGAGCTGGTTTCCCAGATGGGGAGATTATCTTAAATTTAGTTTTGGAAATGTTCAGTTTCAAATAATTAATTTCAAACCAATGATAGACAAGATTGACATCATGTTGAAAAGCTAATTAATCTGTTTCTGGATGTATAATTGTTTTACATAATGTAGTGCCATCTGTAAACATAATAATACTGGTACATTCTGAAAAATGCATAGCTGCCAAATCACTAACAAAGACCCTTGAGGAACACTAGATATCACTGGTAACTTAGAAGAAAGTTGTCCTGGGACAGCAAACAGTGCTCCGGCTTGTAAACACTTTGCCAGCGCCCCACGAGGTCAGTCCAGATGGTCTAACATCGCTGCATGCCTTGCAACTGTTCACAATGGACTTGTTTAGTAATCTCGCAACTATGTGCTTTCTCCAAAAATGGATGACTTCCGGTTCCCACTTACCATCGAGCCGACCCGTCTTTGGGAAAGTGTACCATCAGCATTACACATTGCCCTTTCTGGTCGGGAGACTTACAGATCTCACTCCTCAGAGTGGCGCCGAAGGAACACTCATTCCCTAATGGTCGCCCTTCCTGTGAAAAAACTTTGGTGCTCCTTAATTGCATGATGCTTCATTTGGTAGTGGAAGGGTTGCAGCACCAGATACTACTGAGTTATCCGGGCGTTCATGTCCCTCATCGTATTTAGCCACCTGAAAGGAGCATGGTCTGTGACGAGAGAGAAGGAGCATCGCATTAAGTAGTAATGTAGAGCATGTGGAGCCTATTTGATGGCCAAACAATCTTTCTCCATGATGGAGTAGTTTATTTCCCTAGGAGCCATTTTCTTGTTATATATAATAGATATATATATATATATATATATATATATATATATATATATATATATATATATATATATATATATATATATATGTAAAATAGGATGTTCTACTCTGTCAACTTCTTGGGACAAGACAGTCCCCAGACCAATATAGGAGGCATTAGCTTGAAGAATGAACTGTTTACTAAAATCTGGTGAAATTAGAGCTGGAGCCTGGCATACTTTCCATTTTAGGCACCGTCACTATAAGACTGCACTACATGGTACGGGAAGGCTAAATGACATCCCAGATTGAACATATCCCCTACCTCCTTGCTGACTGGACCCCTGAGGCTTTCTGGGATCTGGTACAGTCTCTCCCAGACCTTGACACCTGTCTGAGTAATAATGGCGTGCTTAATAACAGGTGTTCTACCGGGTATGTCAGAAAAGATATCACCGAACCTTTTCACCAAGTCTTGTAGGTCACGCTTCTGATCAGGAAGTAACTGTTCCCCCATCGGAAGGTTAATTTTAGCTGGTGTTGTCATTAGCTATAAACAGGGCCTACCTCTCTTTCCAGGGTTTTAGTAAGAATATGATCAATTTGCGATTCATTTCAGTGATCAGGTTGTCTAATTTCATAATTCGCTTGAACAAATCACCTCATATGGTCCCTGCCACTCTGCATACAATTTAAATTCTGAAGTGGGAAGTAGCAACAGTACTTTATCTCCTGGTTGAAAGGTCCGAATTCTTGCTTGTTTATTGTACTACTGCTCTTGACTAGGCTGGGCCATTTTTAAATCCTTGTGCGCTAAACGACCAACCAATTCCAGGTGGTCTCTCAAAAGTATTACATATTTGACTATGTTTTTGGAACTCTTAGTTTAGTCTTTCCACTTGTCTTTCACAAGATCAAGGATACCTTGGGGTTGCCTCCCGTATAGTAGCTTGAAGGGAGAAACTATCCACGGCCGGGGCATGGTGTCATGCATGTCAGCTATGCAATATCACACTGCTTTTGAGTTTAATCCTACTGTGTACTGTGCAGTACATCCTCTTTATTTTCTTGTGTTGAATGTGTTTGCTAAAATATACATTTGTAAACATTATTTATGACACAGAAAACCTAATTATATATTATTCAGTTAACATCAATGGCTCCCTGTCACAAAGACGGACGGAGTGGGGGACATCCGACCAGAAACAGGAAAACAAACAAAGAGAGAGATGGATTTTGGTAGAGCTGAGCGAATGACTTCGCTCAGTATTTAATGAGTGAACAGAACAGACAGAAAATAAACGGTTGAAACAAACAAAAAACATAGGACACGGCCCATTCGCCAAAACAAAAGAGACGAACAAAACAGACTATCACTAAACAAAACACGGTGAGCTTCTATTTAACGATTATTATTATTATTATTATTATTATTATTATTATTATTATTATTATTATTATTACCTCCATCTCCAATCCCGTTCTCCACTCACTGAACACACAACCCCGAGTATGTGAAAACATGTTGCTTTTATGCAGCTGTAATTGGAGTCGCGGTACAACTGCACGTGAAGTAATAAAGTGCAATTCCCCGTGCTCACATATTATTACTTTTTACTTGAATATGAAGTGCTGTGCAATCCTCTTGTCTAAATACAAATATACATTTTAAACACTTGTGTTACACAGACCCGTTTATATCCTGTGTACCAATGACTATACACCAACATTAACACACAACATATAACACAAAATATACACCGGGCGGGCACTTTGCCATACTCCCAAACATGAATGAAATGTGTTCAAAATTACCTCTCATAAATCACTACTTCATTACTTTGCACATTATGTTTGGAACATTTTCCAATCCGGTAATTCAGTTATGATCTACAGTATGCTTGGCAGGATTTGAAGTTTGCAGAAGGCAAAAGTACTAAATGGCTGGATAATGTGGAAAACATTGTGTTTGACATTTTCACCTATTGTTTTATCTGTTGAACATATAAATGTGTTGTTTAAATTAGAGGCTGCACTTGCAGACTGTACCAGATACTTGTCTATAAATATAAGTATATAAAATAATTGAACTAGAATTAATACAGATTTAAATATAGAAGTAAAAATTATGTCACAATATACAGAACACCATTACATCATGTTAGAATAAATCATGGATTTGAATGTAAACAATAACAAGTAGCCGTCAAAAACCTATAAATACCTCCAATGTTTTGATTCAAACACAGGCTCCCTCGAGAAAGATATGTACAACATATCAAAACGTTGAGCAGCTGGCTCTTTGAGCTAATATATATATATAAGTATAAAAAATAAGTAGCAATAAAATGTGTACATTTTGTATATTAAATCAATTAATTCTGGGATTATTTTACATGGCGAATCTTTACTTTTATTGTCAACAGACTATGCTTCGACGTAGATTCATTTCGGACCCTGTTTATAGTCTCTTCACAACCATCTTTAGATGGAAACTTGAGCTCTGTCTGTCAATTTACATCCTCTCTGTTGCTACCATTACTGCTGTTAATAAAAAGGCAACAGGCTGTTTGGATAAGTCAGACCCAGGCTGCTAGGTAACTGGGAAACTTGTACAAGGAAATCATCCAAATCAAAACAACAATAGAAATGTGAAATTATTTCAGACATTTTATAAAACACACCTGTTATAAAACACGTATAGCTACCGTCACGCAGCTCCATCCTGAATTTCAGCAGCACACCAGTGGATTGGAATGTAAACAAAGACACATTCAAAACAACCCCCGGTAAGCATGCTATCCCACTCATGTTATCTCACTCAAGTGAGATATCAAAAATATATCCCACACCGCTGTTGTGGTATAAATATCTATATATATATTCTTTTAACCCTAACTCTGCATTCCTTCCAACTCCCTTACAAGCAGTGGAAGAGGCAAGGCAACACAAGCAACCACAGACATCCATCATCGTAATATGAACAACATACAACTCTCTGCAGATAATACAAGAGACATCTATCATCATGGTCCACTAGGTGTATGAACTCTAAGTGCTCCCTAGAGACCTACTGGGAGGCTGTCAAGGTTGTTGAGGAAGGCACACTGTGTAAGGATAGATATTTACAGAATGCATGTGTATGCTATCTGCCAACATAGTCCGAAAACACTGTAGAATACATATATACAACATATACAGCTCAATTGTGACGGTGAGGCCATACCTCTCATTAAATTCTGTTGCTGTATTCTGTTGCTCACCCAGTATAACATTGAAATACTCTCAAACTGACATGACATCGCACATTCCACTCACCCATGTAAACACAGTTTCATAACAGTGTACCTTATATACTAACATTTTTGCAGGTGACAATATCATTGTGTCATACATCTGTCTCATGGGTGTCCTGCTCTTAAAGTGCTCCCATTCCCGCTATCCATGTTACTTTGAATGCTAATGCTGGCCCATCACCCCTTCCTCCCTTGCAAAAGACTGTATTATGCCATTGAACATTTTCAATTCTATGCAACAGAAAGTTATGCTAGGACAAAGATTCATATTAGAACACTATTGGAAGATGTTCTGTTATGCACTTGTGTCTCACAATTGACCATACATATATACTTCCCCTCATGTTGGCCTGCACGCTCTTCCCCACCCCCTACCCAACAAACATCTAACATGTGATGCCACACTAGACATTGGTCATGGCGGTGGAATTCATAGAGGTATAGTGTGATGTTGGTACCACTATTATGCATTTATCTCCTACTAGACCTGCATAAGCATTGCCCAGATATACACAACCCCCAACACACTGGCATGGCAGTAGACCTGTTCATCTTGTTTGTCTTAACTGTCTGTGGTTGCTTGTGTTGCCTTGCCCCTTCCACTGCTGGTAAGGGGATGAGAGGGAATACAGAGTTAGGGTTAAATTATTTTTCATCACCTATTCACACAAAGTGTTTAGCAATCTTAGCCCCACCTAATGCTGGCACCATGATTTACTGGGCCCTGGTGCAAGACCTCCCCACCAAAGTAAAAAAAGCACAAAGCTGCTGCAGCACACCCTAAAGAAAACCTTTAGAAAATAAATACATCACCAGCAAACTCTGAAATCAGTCAAAAATGTATTTTATTCAACAAAACATATTGTACCATTATTTTAATATAACTGTGAACAAGACAATAATCAATCAATTAACAGTATATCCAACATTTTTTTAATTAATGTCCCAGTAATGTTGTTGAAGCTGACACCCTGGGATCCTTCAAGAAGCTGCTTGATAAGATTCAGGGATCAATAAGCTACTAACAACCAAACGAGCAAGATGGGCCGAATGGCCTCCTCTCGTTTGTAAACTTTCTTATGTTCTAATAAATCAGTTGTGTAACAAGATCAATCAATTTGATTTATAACTCAATTTAGTTCATGTTGAAACATACTAATAGCTTCAAATTAGTCACTAAATGTATTAATCATATCATAGGCATCAATTCTATATTTTAATTAATGTTATCAATTACAAGAGTGAGTACGACAATATTTCTATTAAAAAAAAAAAAAAAAAAAACACACACATGTGCATGTCAAAATTATCCCAAGCAAAAACATCATTCTATAAACAAACTTAACAAATTAATATCCCAAAAGCATGTATTTTTGAAACACTGAATTTTAACCATCTGTTAGTTAAGGCAGAAGTTTGTGAGGCAGACAGACTCTGACGCGTTCAACTTGTTTGATGCGGAAGCCTGCATGAATCTGTGAGTAAAGAGCGTAAAGAGACACTGTTCGCGCACTGCCTGGGGTGTAGATGTGGTCTGTGTTTGCTGCTCTGTGATTTGTGTTCAGTTCCGCCAGTCAGCTACTTGCGTGGGACTGAGGGTCTAAGTGATTGGTCAGTGTGTATGTAAATGTGCCCTTGTGTGTGCCAGCCAATAGGGCTCAAGGAGCTGCCTGCCAGCAGCTCAGGGCTGTGTTGTGATGTCCTGATGCTGACCTTAACAAACTTCTGAATGAGATCTTGCTGCGGTCGTCGGCTTCCCTTTGGTTTACCCTGAAACGCTACATTGATGTTAGTGGGGTGGAATGAAAGCGTTGGGAATGAATAGAGGGAGCCAGGGGGAGACCAACAAGAGCCGGCATTCCATTACTACTCGAGTGGATGCTGGCAAAGGAACGGAGCACCTCCAGAGAGTGGTAGCAGGATCGGGTTGGCTCACTTGATGGTAAATGGGAGCGGAGTCGGAGGGAGCGCAACGCCCGAGGCAGAACGACAGGGCTAGTCCAGCAGGAGTAACGGACCCATCCAAACAAGACAGCAGAGGAATTTGGTCAGGCAAGGCAGCAGAGTTGGAGGGAGCACAGTACGCCAACACTGATTGACAGGGCTCATCCAGCCAGCGGGAGACGACAGATGTACAGCACCTCTCATCCTGACAGACAGTTGCAACACAGAGGATACGACAACACAGCTGGGGGGGGGGCAGGGTCCAGACCCCGAAACGAAAGAACCTCATGAAAGAAAGTCCCCCTCGTGATAAAAGAAATAACATTCTAAATGTCTTTTTCACCAGAGCACTTCTATTTTCACCAGAACAGCTGCTTTTTTGTGAGAACAATTCCTTTTTCGTGAGATGAGTGATTTTAAAATGATAAAATAAACACATTTCCCACTCACAAAACAAAAAGACAATGTTCCAATCAATCTTATGGAGTCCCAATTATAAACACACATGGTTACATGGTTTACTAAAGATATACCATTTTCAGGATTTTTAAATGTTTTTTAAATTGAAAACAAAATGTCCGCCTCATGAACAAAGATTTATTTTTCTGACAAAAGCAGATTAGACCCTCGCGACAAAAGATATTTTGTTGAGGCCAATTCCTTTTTCGAGATCAAACTTTGAGATCTAACTGCAACAGCTGTACTGAGCATGCTCAGGACCAAAATTTCAAATCCCTGTAATTCAGGAATATATTCATATCATGACTAATAATGTTTTTATATTAGACCTTCTCTAAATGTGCAGCGACCCTTAATATCAACAGCCACCATATTTATCATTAATTACAACAATCACTGTTTCTTCTGGTGCCCTTTTAACTGCTTGTTTACATGTCCCTTCTATTTCCAGTCATTTTTAGTGGTTCTGAGTTCTGTTGCGTGAATACCAGGACATTATCCTTTTTCTGTGATCCTGGAGAAATGCCGAGACTAAATGGACTTCGTCATATGTCACAATATGGCCTTTCAACTCCAGCTCCACCTACTTGTTATATACTGTATAGAGGAAGAGAAGGTGGGGCTGGCAGATTCGAAAGATCACATTTTCACATGATTTGAAAGGAATGAGTAAAGGCTGTTCAGTGCGGTCATTTAGGATTCTCCAGACAAACTCAATAAGCCAAATAAAGGCAGATTTGGAGCCAAATGATCATACGTCAATATTACAGCAATGCAATCTAAAACAACTGACAATGATTGCAATACAATCACTTTAAATAAATAAGAGAAAGTAAAAAAGCAATTAAAATTATATTCAATATGTACTCTCAGGGGATTCATACAAGAACAACCACATTGCAGCTGTTCAAAGTAGTATCAGAAGTTTTATTTTTCACAAAGCAACTTAAAACAGCAGATTCCACTTAAGCTGAGAGACACCACCTTAAGCATTTATTACATGAAAATAGATGTTTTCACTTTAATACCTGGAATTTCAAAACATTTTTCTAATAAAGACTTTCTAATAGATAAACCTATAATGAAATGCCCGAAGCTGTCTTTTAATTGAAAAAACAAACTGAATTCAGTCTTTCTTCAAAGAAAGCAGATACAGATCAACCTTTGATTATAGTGCAGCATGGCTGGGGCTGCCATCACTGCAAGATACTATCAAACATTGAAACACAGTTGTTTGTCATTGCTTTACAATGAGACTGATGAGTCTTATGCATCAGTGACACTGACAGACAATGTTGATTCCCAGCAGTGTTGAAGCTGCTGCTGTTATGATCACCTTCAGTCAGCTCTGTTCACGATTTTCACCATCACTCACCATTATTAACAATGCACTTTGTGATCGAATAGGAGCTTTTGTTTATAAACTGAACTTGCTGTGTTTAACTTAACTGTCCTGTGGTAAAGAGGACACTAAACTATTGAACTGCAGTCAAAGATTCATCAGTTAAGTGTTGTGTGTATGTGTTCTTTTTCCAAACCCATTAGGTTTCATACTTTTTTCTCATCAGATATCAGGACACGTAGACAAAGCAGTTGCTGTGTTCTGTGATGCCTATAAATGTTGTGTCACATTGCATATTTACATACTATTATTTTTAAAATGATAGTTATTAGTGACACTTTAGATGAAGACTGTTGGACAGTTTGGGGCAGTAGCAATTCTTTATTATGGTACAGTAACATTGTTTAAAATATGAGTCCTTATGTAGCCCTCTTCTACCATGATCCCTACAGTATTTGGCAAGGCCTTCGTATGGATGTGGTTGGACAATTTCTATTCTGTTGGATATTTACACAGGTTGAAAATATGCAGTGTAACACGGTCATGTCCACCCCCCGGGGTGAATCTTAACCCGAGACTTGTAGAACACGGCAAATGTGAATGCATGCAGGGCTGAGGCCATCCCGAGTTGACTCACCCCAAGTTTTGGTGGTATAGTGTGAAAAGCCCTATTGAGGCTACAGTGGCAATGTGTCTGAGAATAAAGGGAAATATTACACATTTTGTGAGTTACAAAATGAATGAGCTATAGGCCTAAAACACACAGTGAGTGAACATGCTAAATAAATAGTACCTACATTAACCAATGTTTTTGTCCTGAATGAAGCTTCTGAATTGAAATGCTTTAAATGAATGGCATGTGTTTGCCTGATGCCTGTTTTCCCACTCCAGCTCCTCAGCATTGCAGTGTTACTGTATATGCAGCATGCACAGGACTCATTACTGAGATAGTGGTATTAATCAAGACATGATATATCTTCTAGGTTTCATCCATCCTCCGAGGAGCATCAAACGCAGCATTAAAGAACGGCTCATGAAACTCTTGCCTTGCTTAGCTGCCAAAAAGACCTCTACCGATGCCCAAAGCAAGTCATTTCTTTCCTTTTATGTTGTTGTTTTTGCTGGAAAAGAATAGGTCTCTTGATGGGAGATTACAGTGCACCTGCAGAACAGTGTGCACCTGTAGAACCCCCATTGTCTTTGTTTTGCAGGAAGCATGTGAATGAAAAATACAAAATTAGTTTTTGTTAAAGCAGTGTTTTCTCCATTATTTCAAATTAAATAAATTGAATCAACTATTATGAGCCATGCAAAAAATTAAGTTAATTCTGAAGTACGGATCAGTGAAAATTTGAGGTGAAAAGATAAACCGACAGTAATACATGTAATTGTGTTGTGGTAATTATCTCTATTCATTGGGTGACCAGACATCCTGGTTTTCCATCGGAGGTCCTGGTTCCCCAACATTCTGCTCAAAATCTTAATCTCATTTCAGCCACTTCCTGTAGCACGACACACTCTAAATATCTTTCGCCTATATAACGTAAACAACTGCTTTTACTTTATGGCAGCTGCAGTGATAACAAAAATAAACAAAATGCAAGGTACGAGGGTAATCAAGAACATAAACTTTATAGATGAACACAGACATTCATGCTTGTTCCTCAGTGCACCATGAATTTTCACTTTTTTTTTTAATTCAATATGAATCTACACTTGTGTAATACAATGATTTCATAGCTGTTCAGTTCTGGTGAGATTTAGAGGTGAGATGCTGCAAGCACATCAACAACTTTAATAAATAGCCTGGTGCAGTGACTAAAAAAAGAAAGAATGAAATGCCAAAATGTAATGTATTTATTATTATTATTATTATTATTATTATTATTATTATTATTATTATTATTATTATTATTATTATTATTATTATTAATAATCTCAATATAAAAGTAGCAATACATATATAACACCATATGGCAAGTTAAACTTAGTAGACGCAAATTATACACCTGGGATTGTACTGAAATTAGTAAACTAATTTAAAAAAAAAAAGATAATACAATGGACCTCTTTTACGAAAGGGCGCTAAACTTTATGGTACACGATAATTGCAATTACTGTGCAAGTTTATGATTTCTGTATTTACTATTGCAATTTTATTCATTGTCATGTGAAATAGTGGGTATATATTGTATTGTGCACATTAAAGTGATAGACGCGTCATTTAAGCCTATTTACTGTGCCTGGAAACTAGTGATGTGCAGTTTGATTCTTTTTTACTCGATTTGTTTAATTCATTCAGTTTAGTGAATCAGTTCAACAAATTTGTTTGTTTGATTCACTAATTCACAAATGCAAAATAAGTAGGTCTTGCTGAATTACTTGGTTATGAAAATTTGTTTGAATGGAAAAATCTGGCAGCAAGGGCCATTTCAAGACTGTTCACTTGGTGGGCCGCACTGTAAAAAACATATACATACATATACATTGTAATGTACGTAACAATGCCTATACATTGTTTGCAGACCAATATACTCAAACATACTACTTTATACAAAACTCATTAACTAGAAGCAGCTTTCCTAGAACACTGGCAAATAAACTCAATATCACAAATGTAATATAATGGAGGAAATGTATTTTACTCAAACAGTAAAAAGAAAAAACAGTAAAAAATAAAAAACAAGTAAAAAAAAGGTCAGAGTATATAATGCTAAGTCTCAATATTTAACTTATATTCAAAAATACACAACTAACAAAAACAGAAAAAAAAATGCTGACAAGCTGTGAAAATGCGAAATAGTAAACAGTACCACTTTGAAATGTACCTTTTTATGACTTCTGGCAGGACACTTGACTTTTCTCACACACTTGATAACAATTCTCATTATATGTTTTCAGTACATAAATGCAATTAAATAAAGGATGGGCCAGCAAATATTGCCTCTCAGGCTGTATGTTTGGCACCCCTAGTTTAGAGTATTAACTATTTGTTTTAAACTATGTCATTCAGCTTTAATTGCAACCTATTTAATAAACTGCAATTTACACAAAAAAAGTCCTGCTGAAGCTCATTAGCGTGCACATTAAATTATCGCTCAAAATACATGTATGTATGTACGTAAATTAGTGTGTTATGCTTACTACTTTACGTGAGCACTAACTCCATATTTAGTGCCCTTTGGTAAATGAGACCCTGTAGCAAAGTGGTGAACAGCGTGCAGGTGCAGCAATGCTGTGGTGGTTAATAACAGACAGACAACGATAATCCAGGTGCCATGGTGGTTTATTTGTACAATCCAAAAGTCTGATGACAAACGGCAGTAAATAATAACAATAATACAAAGGAATACAGTGGTGTGTATTGCTCTGTTGTAATCCACAGGTTGGTCCCACTTCCTAAACACCCACATGTAACACAAAACACAAACACAAGTCCACATTGAGTGATTTAGAGTTCGTGGTGCAAATATAGTTTATCGTGAACAACAGTGCAGTAATGTCCAGGTAAGTGCTGGCCCTTGACAATAGCTCTGGACCGTGTTTAGCCATCCAATAATAACAAACAGTAATTTTTTAAACACAACAGAACAAAACAAACAAAACACTCATGATTACAGTACACTGTCTCCTTCCAGGTCAGTTCAAACAATACAAAGGAACAGATCGCTTCACTACTCCCTCTTTTGTACCAACAATCATGAACCCTTGGTTAACTAGCGCAACCGCTCCTCCAATCTGTGGCTGCCATGTTGTTTCCCTTCACGGTCAATGATTTAGTGTATTGTAGCTCTGCCCCCTTTCTAGATGACTGACACATGTCTAACCTTGGGAATGAATTGTCTGGCCATTCAGTCCAGGGCACTCTGTTCCCTTTACACAGTGCCCTCACATATCGGGAGAGAGATTTATCACCAAGTATTATTCTGTCTCTGTCACAATATCATTAACAACCCATTTTATTTTATTAATTACCCTATTATAGGAGGAAAAAAAAAACACCTTCATTCAGACCATTAAAATGTACATATTTCTGATAATGTATGTTTACTTTATAATTCTGACTGAGTTGTGGAAAATAATAAATGACTACTTAATTTGACTAAAGGAAAAGTAGCAAAAAGAGGTGTGGTATGGTGAAAATTCACTGTAGCGTGGACTGAGTAATGATGAACATATTTTTGGTGTTGATCAGCAGAGAAGGGAGAATAGCTGATATTTGCAGATGGCATGGCAAAGTTAATATAAACACCTGGATAATACATTGGATTGGATACAGCATTTTTCCATGTCTTCTTACCTCGAAACAAGTTTCTCTGAAGCAGGTTGTGATGTCTTCTCTCTCTTCGTGCTGGTCTTTAGACACTAAATGCCCGTCTTGGTGATGTCACATGATCAAAAACTATCAGGAAGTGAAATTAAATCTTTCCCCTATCAAATAACGTTTTTCAGGTATGTACTGCAAAGTACAGTGTCCCTGCAAGTCATCAAAGCAAAGTACTTTTTTTTTTTTTTTATCGCGGTCCTAGAAACCTACTTCAGTATGATCATGTTAACAGCGTCCCAGTCCTTAAAGGGTTAAATGCATCACTTTCTAGAATGGCAATAATTGTCCTCATAATTAGGGTTTTTATAATTAGCCAGGACTTATTGGGTTGTTCACGTAATTATTCTTTTGATCAGTCACTCTGGAGTGGCTACATGGACATCTTGAGGTTTATGTTGGAATGCAGGTTAGTCATTTCATTTTAATTCTCCTGTGAATTTCGCAGGGCCCTAATTATGACACACCTTATTTGCACCATTATCCAATAAAGTACTGCAGTAATAGGCTTGTGTCTAGTCTACTTATAGCAAATCAGAAAGGCTTGAATAATAATCAGAAAAGATCTGGTAAACAAGATCATTATTGAAGAATTGTGCTGGGTCACATATGATTGACATCCAAGTTACATTATCAGGGACAGTTTAATGCAGCTGATCAGAAACAAAGCATTTGAAATGTTTTGCACAATTAGCAGGTTTCAAAGTAGGTTCAAAAGGTAGTGATGTATTATAAATCAGAGTTCACCTCTGGAAAAGGAAACAACAGTGCAACAGTGGAGAATGATGGTCCCTTACAAAATATATATATATATATTTGTACCATTTAAAAATCAGCTAAAAACAAATCCTTTCTGTCCATGTACATTTCATAACAGATGCCACACACACTTTTTCTTGGGTTGATTTAGCAGCTCTGACAGCATTGGCTTGAAGACAGTGGTGATAAATCCATTGTTATTTTGGAAGTATGAAAGTCAATAATGTTGACAAACTGACTAAAATGAAAGGTCAGAAAGGCTTTTGCAATCATGCAGAGATCTGTGGCTGATTGTACCAACTAGTAATGCAGGTCTTGTGCTGGAAAGGTGTAACATGGACTTTGCAAAGAAGACTAGGCTAAAGACCTAAACCAATTCCAACACACATACATTGCAGAAAAAAGCATGCAGAGAGGAAAACAAACAAAAAAAAAGATGTAAAAAAAAATATTGCATGTGATTTGTGCTGATTCAAAACACCCCCTAAATGAGGAGGGAAAGAAATGGATGGGTGCCTTTGTGACTTTGTTAGGACCATTTACTGTAGGTATATTTGTACAGTGACACACTACAACAAAAAAATGAATAAATAATGAAAGGGATCATAAAATTATACTGTATATTGTTTGGTAAGTTTCTTTAACCTGTGCAGTAGGTTGTTAAACTAAAGACATCTATTGTCTTCCAGCTTGCCGAATTGAACATGGTTTGCCCTCTGCTAAGTGCTTGTTTGGTTTTACAGACAGTATCGAAGATGAGTTGGAATTGGCTACCGTCCGCTACCGTCCTGAGGGACTGCAACAGCTGGAGGCACAAACACGATTCACGAAGAAGGAGCTTCAGATCCTCTACAGGGGATTCAAAAACGTAAGCACATTAAACGATCGCTTTGTGTATGATTACCGGTGCTTTTGAAACCATCTGGCAATATTTACAGGCATTGTCAGTCAACATAGGGGGAAGGAAAGGGTTAAGCTAATTTTTGCCCCCCAGTTTTAATTTCTGTTGAGGGGAGAGTGGGGTAATGGGGGAGTAATGTTCTATGGGCAGAGTATTGCACTATTGTCAGCTTAATATACATTTTGAGGGCTTCAATTGAATCTTGGCCTTTAGTTTTGTTTGGTTGCTAATAATTTGTGTGAATTGATATTTAGTTAGTTCATTATTATTATAATTGAGGCAACCTTGGCCAGCACCAAGCAAATAGGCACAACTGTAAAAGCGACTTGTGTTTTTGATGCAAGCTGGATTCGCTTTTATTGTGCCTGAAAAACACAAGCCAACTTAATACAAACAATTGGGGCAACCATCGCTTTGACAGTTGTGCCTATTTGCTTTGTGCTGGCCAAGGGTGCCCCAGTTGTTAATTTTAACTCAGCTTGTGTTTTTGATATCTCTACTTTAAATGGCTGGGCACTTCTGATAACTTGGCAGGGTTTTTTTACATTTACAATGGTTTTTGTTTCAGATATTTCTTTTTTCACTTAATGGATAATAACACACACACTGCGGGAATAGCAAAATTGTTCAAACTATATTGCCGTTTGGATAGGCTAAATGTAAATAGTAGCCTTGTCTGTTGAAAGGGTTAAGATGTGAATTTGTAGTGTAGCGGTTATGTAGTTGGAGGTAAAGTATTACTAGTTATGATTCAAATCGTGCCACACATATATATATATTATGTGTACAAAAGTATGTATGTTCAATGAAAGTGTCATTCAAATCAACTACATTTTTTCACATAAATGTGTTTGTTACACAATTTTGTTTTATTTACTTTTTTTTCGTAATTTTTTTTTTAAGTTTGCAATATAAACGCTGTGTGGGAATTGAACCCAAGACATGCTTCTAATGCAGCTTGCAATGCAGACACCCTGGCTTTCACACCATAAAGTTCGTCCTTCCATTTTACAACATTTGCCAGCAGTATAGCAGTAAAGTTACAGTGTTTAACAAGTAACAAGATGAACAAGATTTTGTAAATAATGATTAAGCATTATCCCGATTGTATTGAAAGCTTTCATCTGATTTTGCAAACTATCACGATAAGCTTGATCCGTTCATTTAGTAAATGAACGTTTTCATGTTTAGGAAGTAGTACTGAGGAAGACTGTGTTGAATTCCCCAAATGTTTGTTTTATTTGAAACTACAGAGAATTTCTATCAAGGCCGGAATTCACTGCACCAAAGTAATAACCCTACGTTTTAGTTTTTCACTTTCACTGCATATTCTGTACGATCACAGCTCACACGCTCGCTCAGTCATACCCACAGTTTCTCATTCAAAGTTCAGCGCTGGACTGTTTCCAGTTCCCAGACTCATGCACCCACCTATATAACCTCCCGTCATTTTCCGCCGCTGTCTGGCTCATCAACCAATCACATCCATGCTCTGCAACCCCCCAAAACAGCAAGACACATTCTCCCCACTCATTCACTCACCCCCCCTTCCCACGCTAAGTAACGGTGTGACCCGTTCCCCTTACAATACATGTAACATATAAAAGACAGACAAGACAAACTGAACAGACAACAAGTCCTGTAACAAAGGAATTGTCTGGATCATTACAATGTATTTTTAAATTTGAAAGTAAAAATATATGAAAGCATGACAAGCTTTATGTACAAAAATCTTCACCAATATACAGCTGAAGAACTGTTGAGTATTTATTTAGTTTCATACAGTGTTAAATGACAGTGTTTATATCTGATAGTGAAAAATAAAGAAATGTCTATATATTGATTTATGTATTCATTTATTTCAATATTTATTAATGTATTTATTTATTTATGTTTTATTTACCAAATATATAGGTTGTCTTTCAACATAGCTAATTCTCATAAATTAACATTCCTTTTTGTACAGTGGGGACCACAAATAGCGTTACTCTCATCAACCAGTATCGAGAGGACCCTTACTTTCTTGCGCCAATAGGGATCACAATGAGCATTACACTGACAAAAAAACAAAATTTTTCAAAGATCAAGTACAGAATCTCAGAGTGATGATAATGAGACTTGAAAAATCTCCAAAATGTGAAAGTCATGAGAATTTTCAGCTGGTTGAATTCATCTATCAAAATTTTTTTTAAAAAACTCCTTGGTTGTTTTTTTGCATGCAACTAATTAATTTTAAAATATCAATAAATCATTTAATATAAATTATACAGAAGTGAAAATAAATGTGTTCCCTAGAGTATTTCCGTGTTGACAAAATAAGTTAATTGTCATTAAACTTGGATGTCCTGTAATATACACATACGTGGATAAAAGTGCCTGGGGTCTGCAAAACTCTGGAAAAAAACTGGGAGACTTTACTTTGGTTACTTATTTCTCTGACTGTATGACAGGTTGTGACAGGATAGTGTTGTGGGCCCAAGTGTTATCGGCAGGGACAGAGACTCAGAGGCAAGGAAGGCTGCAGTCTAAAGCGCTAATGCACATTTTAACAAACAAAAACAGAAATCAAAAGGCACAAGGGCCAAAATAAAGGTTTACACAAAATACAGAGATGTAGGTAGGCCGGGCATTCGCCTTCACTACTAACAAAAACACAAGATACAGCGACACCATAACAATACACACAACTAACTCCTCAACTCCCACTCAAACACAACCACCAAACAAAGGCTTTCTAACCCCTTACATCCCATGTGGCTGGAGCCTAATTAATCATCAATTATTCAATAAAGGCTCCAGCCACATTCCCACATGTTTTTGGCAGGGGTAGGAAATTAACCCCATCCCTGCCCACCACCAAAACACCACAACACACTATTTACAGACAGGACCCTGCCCTGCCACACAGGTATTGACTTTTTTTTCTGCATTTCACCTAAGAGTGTTGGAAACTACAAATTAAAAGTGAAATGGTACTTTTGGCTGATTTACTTTTGCTACGCCAATACCTTGAAAACACGTAACAATCCTTTCTGTATAGAGAGTCTTTGGCAGTTCTCGCTGATAACTTGACGTGAGGAACTACTCAAACTGGAAGGCCGCAGTTTCTTCTGTCTTTCGTTCCAATTACTCTCAATTACTTAATTGGTCTAATTATTTGATTAATTGAACTGCTTTAACACTTCTCTCCTGGCCTCAGAATGTTTCATAGGCCGTGTACCTTGAATCAAGTGCATTTTTTAAATCATCAACTGTAAAAGACCTTGAAAAAACATTAAACATGTCCAATTGAACAAATAACGAGATCAATTAAGTTAATTAAGACCTTAAGTTGGATTGAAAACCAGAAGACCCTGCGGTCCTCGAGGACTGGAGTGTGACACCCCTGGTCTAAACCTTATGTTGTTCCTGTTTTTGTGTTTGTTTTTGTTAAATAAACGTGTGCATACACACTTAAACTGCAGCTTTTTGTCTCGAGGTCTAATTCCTGCTGGAAGCCAGCCTGGGCTGTGTTGCTACCCTGTCACATGACTACTAACAGACATCACATGGTCATGGCTTTTGCTCTGTCATTCACTTACTGTAGGCCGGAATCAAAGCAGCAACCCATGGGTGAAAAGTATGTGAGAAATAAGTTAAGCTTTTAACACAAAAATAAATATTACTATCCTGGGTACAAAGCATTTCAGGAATCAAATGCTACCATAACTTCCACTGCATGGTCACCTCAGATGTTTTCCTATGACCTTGTTCTCATTGTTTTTACAATAAATTATGTATTTCCCCACTGAGTAGTCTCTGTGCTGCTAAATTACATAGTCCTCCCACAATCTCAATTAATTAAAATGCCTAAATGTTTTTTTTTTTTTTTTTTTAAATTAGACTTCATTACTGGTTTTACAAAATTTGTTTTGACATGAGTTGCTTCAGTAGTGTAATTAAATGACTTGGCACAGCCAGAGATACAAAATAGCAGCCACAGAACAAACTGTCTGAAAAATTGCTTTCTTTCTTACTGTATCTTTTCAAATATTTATGGATTTCCAATGCTGTGCTTATTGGAGGATTTAAATTAGTTTGAAGGAAACTTCAGACATCAGCGTTTTTTTCAAGTGTTTCTGAATACTATAAACAGAATCATTAAAATGTTTCTTTCCCATGTTGCTGTGTGCATAATTTATTGAATCATATAAAATAACTGTAAAGTAATTAGTTTTCTAATACCCCTGCACAGCATCTTAGAATTTCAATTACCATACACAGTTACTGAACTAACGTAAAAGTTTGTACTGAATCATTATTGATCTGCAGATTACTTTTTTTTTTTGGTTTTTCAACTGTGCTTCTACAAATGTTTGTTATTTCCTATTCACTTACATGTTTTATAATAGTTGTGTTTTTTATCATTCAAAAACTCAAATCTGTTTATAATAAGCAATCCATGTCATGTTTTAAAATAGACTAAATATAGGGATGTACAGTATGAAGTCATTACGATACATTAAAATGGAATTTCCTTTAGCAATTTACTCAACTGTTGCTTAACAGTAACTCTAGGGAAGTAATCCCAGCTTGTATCATTCACTTGGGTCATTAGTGCATTCACGTCTAGTTGGAAAGTAATTTACACGCATAGTCAGAATTTAAAAAAGCCTTAGTCTGAATGTCCAGGAATATTCTGTAATCATGGAGGAACATGCCACTATGGAATTGCCGCAGGGTTTCAGTGCAGTCATGATAATGTAATCAACAGTACCATGTAGAGGGATACTGTCCAGGTGCTAACATGATAAGGAACCTATAGCTGTATTGGAAGGATCAGGTGTACAAAGACAAGACATATATCTATATTAACCTGGAAGTCTTGGGCTATTATTGCAAAGGGAATATCTAAACTGCTAAGTACCATGATAAAAAGAGGCTGACATAAATCAATTATTGAAACTTGACATTTCAAACATTATCAAGAGTTATACTTCAAGACATATACATTCCATTTGCCTTTCAAAGACTTGGAAAACCATTATCCGTGTCAGACCAAGCGCATGATGTGTTTGCAGAACATTCTGGGTTTTTTTGTTGGTTGTCAGTCAGTGGGGCTATTGATATAATTTAATGCATTTTTCTTGCCTATGCAAATGTGCTAACATATTTCAGTCAGCAAAATTGTACCATAAAGCAAATGTTTTTCTAGGAATGGTTCCCATTGAAGAGTATTTGAATTGTAACAACATTACTCTTTATTGGTATTTTTAGAACAACAGATGGTAACTGAAAATAGTTGAAAGGTCTGGCTGTTTCTTGTTTTGCCTTCACATTCAATTTTTTAAAATGCATTTACAATAGCACTGCCCCTCAGTTCAGACCTTTCTAGTTCAAAGTTGACAGAAAAAAAATAATTAAACTTGAATGACATTGGAAGAACAGGTGATTTGTTATGCCAGTAATACAATGAAACAACTGGTATGTGCTTGAAGAAATACAACCTCCAAAGAATACATCATAATAGAATTTCAACTTAGGTTGCCTAGTTTGAAATGCAAACCATGTTCTTTTATGTATTTAAATGAAGAGGACATACAGTACACACCCCACAAAAAATAAAACAACCTAAAGATCTACCACCATTTGTAGTCTACTACCATTATAGTAGTTTGTTGATTGCATGATGTTAAATAAAATACCTAAATTATGTTCATATAGGTTGTTTTTTTCTGTTTCTTTTTTTTAATTATGCATCCATCCTAAAATTATAGGTGATGCAAAACTTTTGGCCATAATTGTGCATGCTATATTATATTTATAACCTCACTCTTTTTATATATTTTGGGGAAGAGGATGTCCTAATGACCTTATAAATGTAAATATCACAAACAAAAAAGATTAAGGGTAAGAACACAGAAAAGGAGACATGAGAGTTTGTAGAAAATGTTGCATTTCATTAGGAAAGTGGAAGAGAGTTGTTCAGTAAAAAAATAAGATCGCCTAAGAACACACAGAAACATTTTAAATACAAGGTTACAGTATACTCATATGACAATGATTAATAATGTGCTGCCTCTGAAACTTGCCAAGAGCAAGCCAATGATTTATTGGCTAATTTCAGGTTTGTTGGACTCAGTTAGCCTCTTAATTGGACTATTACCTATGATTAAGGAAAGAAATGTTGAAGTTGTAAGTAGAAATATTCAGTTTTGGCATTTTAATGATTTATCCCTTAGCCTAGCTTTCATTTAAAAGCATTTTCGACAGCTATATGTGTCTATTTTACATTTGACCTGTCAACATCACTATATTTATGCTGAACACTTTTTTTTAAAGCAGGAGTCTCCAATCCTGTGTCCCTCCTGTTTTTATTCCAACTGTACCCTAAATTACTTATTAGAAGCTTATTTGGTCCAATTAAGTAATTTAGGGTACAGTTGGAACAAAAACCAGGAGGGACTCCGGCCCTCCAGGACCAGGATTGGAGACCCCCGCCTTAAAGAATATTGATCCAAATCTTTTTGTCTTTTTAGTACTGCAAGAGACTACTTAAAAAGACACATTTGGATTACATTGTAATGATGTTGCTGCTATGCGTGTAGTGGCATTTAAAAAGTACCAAATACCATAATAAAGCTTTCCAATTAGTTTATGCTTACACAGCATGAAATGACAAAAAGAACATGTTATCTTTATCATGATTGTGGTTTGTTTTGTTATTTAGTACTTATTAAAAGCTGTATAAGGATAGCACTAACACATTAAAGTTAAATCTAAAGCATGATTCGCATGGGTCTGAAAACCAGGTGTCCTCAGAGTTGAACATCAGCAGAGGACGTCTAGTAGCCTCCCAGCCATGGATTAGTTTTCATCAAGGAAAGCCAGTAAATTCAAAATTAATTGTGATATTGTGACAGATCTGAAACCACCTGTTAATGTGATGATTTTTAGTCCCATACAAATCTGCCTTAAGGGTCATTAAAAAGGTCTACCAAAATATTGTATTTGTATTAAAAAATACAAATTCTATGTCATTTTTGCAATTTCCAATAAATAAAATGTATTTTTATTTGCGAATAATACAATTATAAAGCTAGAAACTCGAAATTGACATTTCAGGAATTATAGTTGTGTTTTAAAGAGGCTCAAAATGTATCTGTCTCTGCAATGGTGGTCTTTAGATTTTTTTTTAAATAGAAGCTAATTTGATAATCGAACCACAGTAGATCAAAGAAAAATCTAATAACTTTCAATTTGCTGCTTAAGTGTATCTATTGACAGCACAGAAATGTCACCCGTATATATTCAATTAATCAACAAATCGATCAGACATAGTTACCAAGCCTTCGCTAACTAGGAACATTGAATTGTGTTGCTCTTTACATGAACTGTTACCATACCTACAACTTTAGATTTTTTATTTTGACTTCTGACAAAAATGTTTGATAGAGTGGAATGTCTTTCAAATTCAGAAGTTGATTTTTGTAGTGTTCTAATGCATTTTTGGTCACATATAGAGAAAGATGGCAGGCATTGTAGCATAATGCTGTAATTCCTCTCTTCTGAAGAACAAAAAAAGGAGAGGCTAGTTATGGTTTATTTTATAATATATCCTGTTTACCTCAGTTTTCTCTATTATTGCAGAACATGTGAATTATCCAAGTAGCTGTGCCTGGTTAACAGCAGAATACTCAGCATTATTGTAACTATGTGGCTAGTTCTGTGGCAGGACCAACAGTATCAGTCGTCCTGCTATTTAAACTTTAGCTGAAGCTTGTCTCCCTGTCTGTGTCCATTTTGCTCCTCCATCTCCAAACTGCATTTCCCTCTGGGGCAAGATTGCTTGCTTTCTACTCATGGAGATCTCACCTTCTCGAGTGTGTGTGTATATTATATATATATATATATATATATATTATAGGAGTTCCTAAAAAGGGGGGAGCGACTTATACAGCGTGTGACTTATACATTGGTTTTTCCAGTATATATAGATCATAAGAAAGTTTAGAAATGAGAGGAGGCCATCGGGTCAACATTGTCAATACCTTTTAGAATTATGAATGCTTGAATCAGGTCGCCGCATAGTCTTCTTTGTTCAAAACTGAATAGATTCAATTTTTTTAGTCTGTTTGCAAATGACATGCCCTTTAAACCTGGATTAATTCTGGTCACTCTTCTTTGCACTCTTTCTAGAGCAGTAATATCCTTTTTGTAGCGAGGTGACCAGAACTGAACACAATATTCAAGATGAGGTCTTACTAATGCATTGTACAGTTTTAACATTACTTCCCTTGATTTAAATTTTGACAACACTTTTCACAATATATCCAAGCATCTTGTTGGCCTTTTTTATAGCTTCCCCACATTGTCTAGATGAAGAAATTTCTGATTCAACATAAACTCATAGGTCTTTTTCATAGATTACTTTTTCAATTTCATCTCCCATATGATATTTATAATCCACCTTTTTATTGCCTGCATGCAGTACCTTACACTTTTCTCTATTAATTGTCATTTGCCATGTGTCTGCCCAGTTCTGAATCTCGTCCAGATCATTTTGAATGGCCTTTGCTGCTGCAACAGTGTTTGCCACTCCTCCTATTTTTGTGTCATCTGCCAATTTAACAAGTTTGCTTACTATACCAGAACCTAATCAGTGCACCCTCGCTATAAGGAACCTGCTGGGATCCAAGCCTTTTGTTTGTTATATCGAGGGGCTTGTTATAGCGAAAGGACAATCAAAATGAACGATAAACTGTTGGAGTAAGTTAATGAGATGAGATTGTGAATACAGTAAAATTATACGTACCTGCTCGTCTCATGTATGCAGTATTCTGCCTTTGCTTTATCCTAGTCATTAAAGAATTAAAACGCAGTGCAGAAAGCACAAATCCCAAATTGAAGCTCAACATTTATTCAAAATCAATCTGACACAAATCGTTTCAAAGTGCACCAAACCTTAATCCAGTGTGAAAGAATCCCAAACTGTTTTTTTTATTCCAGATCATCCCGACATGAAAAATTCATCAGAACCTCAAGGTGTTTTTTTTTCTTTTTTCTTTAATCAATTTTGCTTTGCCGCATTGTTGCTGAACAAGCCGAGAAAGTGTTTTTTGACAACCTGTATTCGTGACAGAGACATGCCTGTGTTACTCCTTGTTTGAAACGATCAATATATTTTCCAGCTTTGTTGCAACATAAAATGATTTTCGCTTTGGGTGCATAGTTACACAGTGCGGACAGGCCAGGATGTTGAAAGTGTGTTCACAAGGATACCTTGAAACCCACGGTGTTTTCACACAATTATCTTTTTTTTCTGATAATGTTTATATATATATATATAATATATATCTATATATATATATATATATATATATAATATATATATATATTTTAAACACTTTGAAAAAACTAACAAATAAACAAAAAACATAAGCACCTATACTGTCTCCGTATCCAAGTGTAATACAGGAGAAATTTTGAATCTTATTTATTCAACAATGATACAATACCTACTAAATATAGCTTATCACCAATAAAACCATCTTAAACACACAAGACAATTAATCAATCATAAAATATATTCTACAATTTCAGGACATTATTAAATGAATAATACAATTACAGTACTTGCCACTCAATACAATCTCACAGATGGTTTCATTCATTAAAAGGCATAGTATCTGCTTCTATAAAATACATTTTCGATAAAACCCTTACAACATTTTGGGACAATTTAAAACTATTAGAATCTTGAAAAAGGTGATAAAATAAGCGATTATTCCAGATCTACTGTTTTATTACAAATACATACAGCCACATACTTATTTTTTGAGATTTGGACATTGTGAGAGAAACATCGAGGATGGCCATTGTTTGGTTGCAACATGTTCGTTTTTTGTGTTTTTAACCTTGTAGATTAATTAGTATGAACTAATAATTATTTAAAGTTGCTTCCTTGATGAGTGCGGACTTCCGATATGAGGGAGATATAGTTTATTGTTGTGAAGTCAACGCACCAGCTTTTGGATTTTATGAAGAAACTTGCTGTGAATTGAGTGCAAAGAGTAAAGAACATTCAAATTGACATAGTGCTTGGGAAAATTCCGTTGAGGTATCCTGTATGGGAAGGCAATTTTTCTTTTCGTAGGATTTTTTTAGCATGTTAAAATAATTCAGTGACCACCCATCCATAATTCCACCGCCATCAATAAAAGCTTTGTTAAAAGACGTTTTTACATTAGAAATGGTAAAGTCACAGCTTAGAAACACTTAAAAGTTTAAAAGCCCCATTCCACCCATCTTCTGGGGTAAACACACAATGTTTCTTTTAATATACTCCACCTTCACACCCAAAATTAATTAAAAACCAACCTATTAATTGAATAGCGATGTTATTTGGAACAGGGAACACCACTGCCCAATATAAAAACAAAGGTAATAAAAGATGTTTTGTTAAAACAACTGTGTCTAAAAATGGCACCTTTACCCCTTTCCACAACTCAACTCTTTTTTCTGCTATTTTAAGCTTTTCCTCCCAGTTTTGTTTCCCTGCCACATTTATTAAAATGCACTCCTAAAAGTTTGATACTGCCATGTTTTATTTCCACATCCATTGGTATTTTACAAACTGGTTTGGTTTTACCTGTCCACAATGCAGCTCATTTCTTCCAGTTTATTTTAAAATGTGATACTTCTTGGAATTTATGAAAAACACTGAGAACATTTTGTGCTGATATTTCCTCTTCAACATATAAAAAAGTGTCATCCGCATATGCAGTAATTTTATAATCCACCCCTGGGCCGACAGTTATCCCATTAATATTGCAGGAGTTTTGGATCATTCTTAAAAGTGGGTCAATTACAAAAACATATAAAAGAGGACACCCCTGCCTCACTCCTGTTTGGACATAAAAATGGTTACCCACAAAGCCATAGCAGCTACGCCATACAGAGATAAGCAGACATAAACAAAGGAGGTAGCTTCTTCCATATCCAGTGCTCAAAGAATATCGCTGACATTTGCAGAGCTTTTTGAGATGTTATAGTAATAAAATAATGACTTGGATCACATTATTGAGGAGTTTGTTGATAAAACAAGTGATCAGGAGAGGATTTATCAGTATGCACGTCTATAAAGAGGTATGTGAAAAATACAGGGAACACAGGGTGGGGCTTGGCAGGAGATGCAGTACTGATGTTGCTTAGCATTGCAATGCCCTTTAAACTGGTTTTACTTGGAAAAAAATATATATTTTAAACAACGTGTGTAAAATAAACAGCACGTGTGAAAATAAATTGGACCTGACGTGCCTGACAGGCGCAGAATAAATGACAGCAAAGGGTTAAAACAATAGCACCCTGCTTTTGTCTTTCCTTTTTTGCCATCATTTCTGTCTCTAAAGGTTGTACTTGTCCTTCTGTCGGTGCTGGATTCCGCCTCTCTTCAACTGCTGGTTCTGGAGGGAGGTTTGCAACAGAGGGATCAGTATCTCAAATTTCCAACAGCATTAGCATTTCCAAGTCTGGTAAAAAGTCACTCAGGGAGATACTCCCCAGATAGTCCACAGCACTTTCAGATACATTGTCCAGTGTTTGTTCTCATTCCAGCTCAATGATCATGAAAACCGACTTGCCATCTCAAAACCACAAATTAGAGCCATCACCTCTGAGTTGATCCCCCGCAGCCTCCCTTTTGCTCTCTTTCCTTCTTCTTGTATGGCTAGAGTTTGACGACTGTTCGGCAGCAGTCTCAGCTGCAGGGAGGTCCGTTGCGACTGGTGCTTCGCTCTCCGCTGGAGGCTCTGCTGGAGGCTCCGCAGCTATTGTTTCTTCCACCTTGTCCAAGTATTGGGTTCTCCGCCTTGTCCACAACGGTCCCTCGACGATCGTTCCTTCTTCTGTATTCTTTGCTGTTCTCCTCCCTTTTGGTTTTCTTTGTTCCTTTGCGGGTTGATGTGCATTGGTCACTCTGGGTCCTGTCACCCTTTATCTTTGCTCTGATCATTCTCATTAGCTGGTGCTCTCCGATTATTTCAACTGCGTTCAGTGTCTCCTCCACTCCTTCATTAACTGGCTCTATTTTTTGCAGCCTCAGCGCACTCCGAGAACACATGGCTGGCTCTGCCACACAGGTTACAGGGTACCACATTTTCAGAGTCCCTCGAGAGATGACCAGTCTCCCGGCATCTTCCACACTTCCACACCTCACAAACGCTGGAAAGGTGATCCAGGGAGCCGAACTTTCTGTACTGTTTCGGCTGCTCTGGATAAAAACAATGCCCCCTGTCTGGTCCGATCATAAAAGCATTAGGTATATGGTGCAGCACATACTCTATGCCACCTTCTTTCCACAGCCTGACCTGGAACTTCCAGCCTGTGGTCCAAAAGCCCTCTGAATCCAGCACTGATTACGGTTCATTCATGATTTCAGTCTGCTTAACCAAAAGACAATGTTATTCATATCTATGCTTTTACTGTGGAAAAATACAAACACTGTTCTCATCTCAGGCTATGATACTGGAATGACCTGGTAGTTGTTCCATTCCTGGACTGTCTTGACCTCTTCGTATCTCTTCCAGAACCGGTCCAGGTGCTGCAGGACTTTCAGGCTGACATGGAATTCTTTGGTACCAAATAGGTGGATCAAAGCATAAACTTCTCTGGGTGACAGCCCCAGAGACTCCTTCAGGAATCTCTTGCCAACAAATTCTCGAGACGGGATGTGATCCAGATTCCCTGTGTATCTCAGACAGACGTTTCTACGTCTGAAGGGGGAAACCGGTCTCGCTTTGTCAACTACCCCTGTTACTACACTTGAAAAAGATCGGGGAGCTGCCATCATAGCATTTCCAGGCCAGACAAAAAAACAAAAATAAACAAACAAAAACAAACAAAAAGGTTAAATTAACAAGCAGCTAGGGTCCCCTCCGCAAGGAGGAAACCCCCACAATAACTGAGCACCACACGCCCACGCGTCAGTCCACTCACTCCCAAAGCATATGCAGGAGAAATTTGGACATGGAACTATTTATGACTGGGGCTTTTATGGAGGAAGTGACATGGGATTTGGCACCGGAAAAGTTTACAAATAGGATCTCTGGGAAAGAGATCAGATTTGTTTCTCCTGACCAAGCAACACAGACACTGTGAGTTCAAATTGTGAGTGGAGTTCACCCTACGAGGTAAGAAATGTACTTATCTTGCCCATGAGAATACCCTGTACTACAATTGATGCCTAAATAAATGCAGCAGAGCATTTTAATGACAGGATTGGCAAGGACGCTAGAAGATTGGTGGCAGCAGGGACTGAAATCTATTTCTCTATTTATTCCCATAAAGCAAAAGTGGGAGTGTACAGCAAGACTGCCTGACCTTTTAGGGCATAAGAGAGCAGCACAGTCTTTATGATCATACAATCCTTGGCCTCTCTTTTTTTCACTGTCTGCAAAACCGCTAGTGGCTGTCACTCACCACTAAACTCACTTTACTTGTGACCTATATGAATCCAGACCACTGGAGGCACAAGGCAGAGTATTAACCATTTGTGGTCCATTTATTCAGTGCCTGTCAGACATGTCAGGTCCAATTTATTTTCACATGCACTGTTTATTTGACATGCTCTGTCTAAAAGTATTTTTTCACAGTAAAACAGGTTTAAAAGGCACTGAATATCAACAGGACACTCAGTACTGCAGCCAAGCCCCACCCCTTGTTCGCTGTATTTACCACATACCTCTTCATGGTCATGCAGACTGATAAATCATCTCCTGATCACTTGTTTTATCGCCAAATTCCTCAATAATGTGATCCAAGTCATTATTTTATTACTATAACATCTCAAAAAGCTCTGCAAATGTCTGTGGTATTCTTTGGGCGCTGGATGTGGAAGCAGCTATCTTCTTTGTTTATGTCTGTGATATCTCTCTGGTGCAGGGGCTATGTGTATTGCTCAGATCCGCCCCTTTTTTTGGCTTCTCTCGGCTCTTATCATTCTCACTCGGTCATTGAAAGGTTTTCTCTGCTTTTTCCAGAGATGAGAGACCTGTGCTTAACATCTTTTTGATGATGTCGGACGGGGTCCCACATAGGACCGGAAAGGGAAACTTGTAATGTCGGACCTAGCGCGAGGGCCAAAATAAAAAGGTTCAAATAAGAAAGAATAAACACTCGTACTTGGCATTCACCTTCACTACCAAGTTACAAAGATAGCACATACTCCTCCAGACAAAGGATTTCTGGTTCCTTTTATACATGTTACCCTTCCCCAATTAGCACCAATGATCTAATTTGAGAATGGCCACATCTGTGATTGCTGGCAGGGACAGATTTAGCCCACCCATGCCAACCTTACATTCCCACACACACTGTTTACATTAACCCCATCCCTGCCAACCTTACACTCCCACACTACTTCTTTTTTTCACTGTTTATTATTTGTCATGTTTTTTTTTTAAATAACTACATGGTAAATATGTTCATACAGGATGTATTTAAAATGATATACTTACTAATATTATTTGGTTTGTTTTTCTGCTGGATACTCTATGCCACTGGTTCTCATGGCAATTGAGATCCATTCCAGTCCTGGTCTTTATTCCAAGCAGGTCCTAAATTAGTGAAATGCCTCTTAACAGCTTCAATTATCTACATTACAACCTGCTTGTAGTAAAAACCTGGACTGGATTGGATCTCAAGGGCCAGAGTTGAGTACCACTGCCCAGACACTTTAATAATTATTTGGAAATCTGATATTGCAGCAGGACTAGCACCTTTTTAAATTATTAATATATTTTGCTCTATGCGTTCAATTTTATTGTCTTAATGCATTCTTTTCTTTTTCTGCTTGAAAGCACCATTTAAAGCAAACTTTTTTTCATTTCAAAAACTCATATCAGCTAGTCTCTGCTACTGTTTCTCTACCTAAGTCATTTCCATATTAGGTTAAAGAAAGCTCTCAGTTTGCATGCCCTACTTTCAGGAAGCGTGTTACTCTTTTCTAGTTTAATTTCCCCTACAAACCTGTTTAGGGGGTTCTGTTTTTCCTCTCCTGAGTGCTATCGGACCACACTGGCAACAAAATATAGTGTCAGTAATCTACATGAAGGATAGTAATCGTTTTAAATCGGTTTTGTGTATGAATTTACATTCTAAAATGTATTTTTAGGTATAAATTAGTGCTGGGATTGCTTTAGGCATCTTGAAATGTAGGCCGACACTCAAAGGAAGATTTAAAAGTCCTGTTAGTATTGAGGTCATCTACTGTAGAAAAATTACCAGTCTTCTCAAAACCTGATGATCCCAATTTCTCTGTATGATGTATTTACAAGACCTATGAGACAAGATTAACGGAACAATAACAGGGGGCTGTGAATAGATTACTGAAGCCAATTAAGGGCAGGACAAATGAGTTGATGTCTGCCTTATTGTTTATTCCACTCATCCTACAGGCATTTTGTATGTTCCTGTTTCTCAGGAAACTGGAACTGTTTTGTAATTCAGCTCTGGTAAGACAGTACTGAGCTTTTTTTCTGATGACTGACCTTTTTTTTGTACCAGTGAACTTTCATATTAGATTTCCTAGATTCAATGCAAAGAGCCAGTAGTGACTTTAGCAAGAAAATGTTATAAGTTGCATGTTATACTTCACCTTCACTATCTCAATAATCCAATAAAGCAGTGAAATATTCATAACTTCATGCGGTATGACTTTGGACATGTGAGACATGTATACTGCATGCATTTTAACAACAACTCTGCAGTGTGTAGTACAGTGATGAGAGTTATAATGGTACCAGGAGACTGCACTGATACACACTGTTCAAAAGGAGGAGGGCTTTCTCATTTAAATACACAGCTGCCTTATTTCAGGAATGTCCCAGTGGGGTCGTCAATGAAGAAACCTTTAAAGTGATATATTCCCAGTTCTTTCCACAGGGAGGTAAGTTTGTGGACCCTATTGCATACTTTTACTCTAACTTTACCAACAACTACACTGCTGAGTTTAACAAACTGTCTTGAATATAAATCAAGGCCTAAGGTACACTGTAGAAAATATGTTGATATCAAATGGCAATGAATACAAAAACTAAATAACACTAAAACAAAGATGTTAAACATAAGGAAACAAATAAATGGTTGTGCATTGCAATGAAAACTAACCATATGCTGCAGTTGTAGGTGTTAAGTGTATAACATCTGAGCTGAAACCATAGAGATTTAATTATGTTTGAAACTGTTCACAAATCACAAAACCCACAATGCAGGTTATGTTCTTACAACACCATTAGTTCATTTCTTCATTCGCTTGTGAAGTTTAATACAATCAAAATCAGTACAACAATTTTGTTGAAGGAACCTACAGAAGTTTGGAGTCTAATTGTCAAATTTCAGAAAACAGCTGGTCGTCTTCTACAGTATCTGTCACCATTTATAGTTAGCAGAACTAATTTTATTTTTGTTGTTTTAATACTTGTTTTAATATCTCTGCAACAAAGTATTGAAATTCAATTTAGCTATTCTTTTTTTTTTTAATTAAATCAAATTAAATTAATTTCATATATGAAATAAATGTTATATATCCTAAAAAAGACTTCAAAGTTGCATCCTGTGCCATAAAACACATATGGGAACTTTTCAATTAAGCCATAACCATTGAGTGCTTGTCAAGGTTTTAAAATGTCACTTTTTTAAGCTTAAGAGTAATATCCCTGGTCCCCCTTTCTCCTGTTGGAGATCTGGTTCTTTTTGTACACTGTAAACTTTCATTTTTACTATGGATAACATGAACAAAACCCTTTTGGTATTATTTCAGATTCTACTACATACGCACACTTTCTGTTCAACGCTTTTGACACAGATCACAACGGCTCTGTGAGTTTTGAGGTGAGTCAATCTTCTACAATAAAGTGGGCAAAATTACATTTTGAAAATGGTAGAATGTACACAAATGTGTGCCAGATATGGTGATACGATAACTACCCTGGCCTCACCATATTTGGTACACATTTGTTCACGTTCTTTATTCTACAGTTTATGAACCCTTCAGTCAAGTTCGTATTCAGGTGTAATAAAACTTTTCCTCTAAAACTGAAGCTTTCTGTTTGTGTTGTTACTAAACTTCTTGCCTGCTACTCTAGTAATGCACGCCTCACGCTTTCAGCTTGACAGATAATTCAGTTGACACCAAGTAATTACATTTTGTATGCTCTACTCCACCATTTCTACAAGTATTTACACACTTAGATATTTCTATAGTTGTAACTTTAGTTGAAGTGTATTGTATTCACTAGGTTAGTTCTTTAGTTTGCTTGAAATTCGTACCTATTATCTAAACACAATGTTAGTGATTAATTTAAAACATTATATGCTGTAATTCCACGATGGTTGTTTCTTATGTCCTATAAAACCTTGGTTTAGGACACCCCTCTTAAATCCAGAGATAGACACAGAAATCAAATACAAGAAATATGATCAAATATAAAAATCAGCTTATAAGGAAGGTGTTTTCTTTTTTTTTTTTTTTTTTTTTTTGTCCCATACTGTATTTGACTGTAGCGGACACAACCAAGTGTAAAAACACTCTACAATAAGGCAAAAGCCTTGCCTGCATTTTACTTTGAATGACAGTAACTAAAAAAACAACAAAAAACATGTGAAATAGTTGTTCAGTAAACAGCTATATGATTCACCAGGTCATATTTCCAAGCTAAGCAAATAATGTGCATGCTTGCTTGCTTGTTGGGAATTTTTGTTTTGAAATGTTCCTTCCAGTGCTGACAGGCTGTTGCTTGCTCGGGCAGAGAAAAAAAAAAAAAAAAAAAAAAAACAGCAATTGTGCATCATCTATATACTCTTTTAATGACTAAAATGAAAATTGTATACCAGCGACCTGAAACGCTAACACTTTGCTTCTGCAGTTATCCAGTTGGGATTTGCTTATTTCCCTTAATATCCCATCTTTTTATGAGAATCATGTGGGAACAAGATTTGTTATTTCAGCAACTGGCTGTGAGATAGAAATTATTAAGGGCAGGACAGAAGAATTGTATTGAATACTATTGATTTTCACTAAATTCTGATAAAATGATGAATTATTGATAGCTAATAATTATTAAAGTATAATCTATCTATCTATCTATCTATATATATATATATATATATATATATATATATATATATATATATATATATATATATATATATATATACACACACACACACACACACACACACAACTGTCAAACAGCTTCTATACAGTACTGTTGTCAAAGTTACAGTTTTTTGTTTTGTTTTTTTCTGTAGGATTTTGTCATGGGTCTTTCAATTTTGCTGCGGGGTTCTGTCCAAGAGAAGCTTAATTGGGCTTTTAATTTGTACGACATAAATAAAGATGGCTATATAACTAAAGAGGTAAGGAAACACAAGGGGTAGCAATGCAATGCTAATCACTCAATGAGGGCTTTATGTGATGTACATTGCCAGTAAGCCTCCTTGCCATTTATAAAAGCACTTAATAATGTTTAAACGGAAACAGTAACTCAAAAGTCAAAACATTTAAAGATGGATTTAAAGCTGCAGTGGCATGACTGGGACAACTATCTTAAATGTAAAAATAACTGCATACATGTATACATACATACATACATACAAAAAGTATTTAAAGGTGCAGTGCCCAAGCATAATTGGATTGATAACTTTTCAGGCCTAATCCTATTTTTAAAAATTTAATTTGGGGGTTAGAAATTGGGTTTTATCAGAATTACAGTGTCCTAGATATGGAAATGTAAACTGAATTACACTGTAACAACCAATTGTCAATCTACTGTTCTGCAGGAGATGCTGGACATTATGAAAGCTATATATGATATGATGGGAAAATGCACATACCCTGCCCTGAAAGATGAAGCACCCAGGCAGCATGTGGAGTTATTCTTCCAGGTAAGGACATGCTTTTTGCTGAAAGGCAGGTAGTTTGATCATTTGTGGAAAAAAAGTAGTTTAATAATAATCATTTTGTATGCTCATGGGACTCATAACATAATTAGTAACACTGCACCCACCAAGGCACCCATTGAGATTTGATGCTGAGGGCTGTCTGGAAGCCCTAGGAGTTTGGCATGTCTGTTCAGTGTTAACAGTTAGACAATTCTGCCACCTGGTAGAAGCATGGCCACTTGGTGTGCAGTGTGAGTCATACAGTTGGGATGCAGATCTTCTCTGGGTATTTCAGCAGGAATGTCAATTCCAGGAGGGACTGTTTCTTGTCATCGTGCTACAGCGGACTCTACTGGCCTGGCGCCTGGTGAGCTCAAGTGAACACCTGCAGAGCTGGCCTGTGTTGCAGAGACTAGAAACTCGCCAACATCTGCTCTCGAGTATCTGGTTGAAGAGAAGCGATTGGCTTGGTTGAGGGATCAGGGGTTGCCCGCTGAACTTTAGTTGTAGGGAATTGCTGCTGTGAGGGAACGTAATTTGACATTTTAAATTGAGTAGAAAATGGGGGATAAGACAGATAGAAACCTTATATTGAAGCTTTAGAACCTAGAACCACTCCATCTGATTGCAAAGGAACGGTGGATTGAATAAATGAAACACCATTTGAAGCCACTTTTAAAGTAGATCGACTTACACCATACTGGCAGGTATCAACAAGTTACATTTATTTTTCTAAATATTAAAGCAGCTTGCTAAATCTTTCTAAAAAGTGATTTGGAACCGGCGTCAAGCATTCTATTCTTAAAAGTCTCTGAATTATAAGCTTTAGCCATGCCTACATTACATTTAATTCTACTGTATAAATCATTTTCTTTCCTTGTTTATAGAAAATGGACAAAAACAAAGATGGAGTAGTTACCATAGATGAATTTATTGACTGCTGCCAAAAAGTGAGTATTGTTGAGACCCTGATTACTACAGTACCAACATGTACTGCTGTTGTTTATTTGTATACAATATATATGTGTCACATCCAGGCAGTATTGTTCTATAATGTATGTTTTTGTAAGTTACAAGTTTTTAGCAATGTTCTCTATTTGCAGGACTCGTTTACCAAAACGCTTAGCTACTCAGCGTAATAACAGACATACAGGTGTTTTATCTTTTCAGTGTTAAACTGTTATGCGAACTTCTCCTGCCAAATGAATGCTCTGATTCCTGAGTCTGAACTTAATGAACATACTTGGATGATTTTCATTTTGACATTTTTCTTTCTCTCACTTTTTTGTCTGTTATCAGTGCTGCTGATAGATGAGCCAAATTACAGCTACAGACAAAAGTTTTGCAGCACCCTATAGAATGTGTTAATGTTTCATAAAATCGAATAAAACTTGCTGAATAATGTTATGTTAACATACTGAATTACATGCCGCTTTGTAGTTTTCCATATACTTAACGAAAAATGTGACATTTCAAAATCTAACATGAAATACTGTTGGCTTCCAATAGACTTTTGCAATCACATTTTGTAGTTTCTTTGATTATGTGATGTTAAATAAAAGATCTAAATTATGTTCACATATATCTTTTTTGAATTATGTCTCAATCCTAAAATTCTAGGTGATGCAAAAGTTTTGTCCAGAGCTGTGGGTCTTCTGGTTACATTAACTCATTGTTCATATTTGACATTTGTCTTGCTCACAGGATGAGAATATAATGAGATCCATGCAGCTCTTTGAAAATGTCATCTAACGAGGTGTTTACCAGCAGCACTTTTATGGCCAGCACCAAGGATTCTTCAATGAATACATTACAGGACTTATGACTTCACTGAACCACTCGGCAATCCTATCTAATATATATATATATATATATATATATATATATATATATATATATATATATATATATATATATATATATATATATATATATTATGCAAATAAGCTTTGTTGAAGTGTAAAGCTTTCCTCAGTCAATGGTTTTTCACATGGATCCATTTTACCTTATGTGTTTTCATGTTTGAGCCTTATAAATGCATGTTTATTTATACCCCCCCCCCCCCCCCAAGAAAAACAAAGACAAAAATCCAAAACCCCTTAACAAGATTTGAACACTTGTTATAGCTATGCCAGTTTGTATTCCTCAACAGCAAAAGTCTTAAATCATAAATATTTTGAGTTATTCTCAAATACTGGGTTCAAGTCTGTGCACTAGACTTGAGTACCAATTACCCTTCCTGGCATATTTTATCTATGCTTGCTTGATCATCTCTTAAAAAAAATTAAAAACCTCCATATTCAACATGTATTGCTTATATCGCATCAATGCTATTGCAGGAGTCTTAGATGTTAAATAAAGTTTACTGTTACTTTCTAATTATGTGAATTATTTTATTTTGTATTTATGTATGTATTTTCAATACTTTCAAATATGGTTAAAAGGACAACTCCACATTTTTATTGCAATATTACTGCTGTTATGTTTACAGATGTTGGTCATTAAAAATTGCCTTTTGCTACCATTGTGTTACTTACTGATAAACTGACCTCAGTCTTTTGTGTCAATCTTTTTAATGGAAATGATCACAGGCTATAGAGTATGTTATCAAATCAGCTAAGTTCAGCGCTTTTAATAATAATAAAAAAACAATAAAAAAAAAAGATTTGTTTCTGTTCAATTACTGTGTCTTGTCTCAGGATGTCATTAGGTTCTTGACAAATTTCTATTCATCATACCACACTGTATATTGTACAGTATTTATAGAGTGGGTTTAGCCCAGTATTTATAGCCAAGCTGTATGTTTCCGTGTCCCCAAACTTGTGTACAGGGAAGTGGTGACACCTAGTGGGAGCAAGACTGGATCAGCTGCATTAAATTTACATCTGCAAGTTGGGGCATCCATACTTTCCAGTGAAGCAGAGTATCACCCAAGTTTGAGTGAATGAGGTGTGTGAACACTGCTCTGCTATCGCCAGTGCAGAACAGACAAGAGAACATATGCCCTTGGAATTTACTGTAGTGTCTTTCTATAATTAGATGTGTACATTTTATAAAAAGAGAAAGAAATAAACTGATGAGAATGTGTATTACGTTGATTGTTTTTTTTTTCAGTTTTTTCCTTGATGCTGTAAATTAAGCTACAACTATAACGAAGCAAAAAGCAATAGCTCCTGTAAATAGCCGTAAAGAAGTCATAGGGTTTTGTTTTACTGTTACACTCTCTAAACACAGTAATGGACCTGGAGACTGAATGTGTCCCTAATCTTGAGAATGAACACTTCTTACAGCTGATAAAATAAATGCTTAAGCCTGCATTCACACAAGTATTTGTTGAACCATATAAATTTGTTAAATGATATTTCTTACAGCCACTGGGGGCAGTGTTTCACTCTGGTGTACCATATGTACTTGGAGGTTAGGACATGATTCACACACTAACACACACACAGTGCCCCCCTTTTATAACACTATAGTGCTATTTGTTTTCCACCTTATAACGAGTATAAAAGGGCTACTGTAATGGCATAATGGAGTAAATGAGAGCCACGAGCCTAGCGTGTTATACCTGATTCCTCACTATAACGAGGAGCATTATAACGGGTGAGCACTGTGTGTATCAATACAGCAGCTCTTGAGCCTATATTAAGAGTTTCAGACAGCAAAAAGTAAACAAACCAGATTATGCGTGTGCACGCATGCATAATAATCTCTATGGAAAGCCAGCAAAATGTTACAATCCGTAACACGTTAAAGTAGAAAAATATCCCAGGAGTAAAGAAAACATTGTGCAGGCCTTACTCTACCCCAGTGAATTAACTACAAAACAAAGGATGCCAAACAGCAGTTCAAGTTAAACGTTGTTTTGTTTATTCCTGAAATAAATAGCCACGTTATTTCTTTTTTTACTTTTTAAATTCCTTGCCATTGCCGTTTCTTCACAGTAAACAGTAGCCATAGACAAAGTAATAACATGAGGTTTACTTGTGCCTTTTTGTAGCTGAACAAGAAAACGAAAATTGAAATTTAACTTTAAACACTTCAAATAAAACAAATGTGGATCCTTCCCCTCTGTATGTGAAGATGGCAGTGGCTCCTCCCCCTCTGTATGTGGAGATGGCAGCAGCTCCTCACCCTCTGTATGTGGAGATGGCAGCAGCTCCTCCCCCTCTGTATGTGGAGATGGCAGCAGCTCCTCCCCCTCTGTATCTGGAGATGTCAGTGGCTCTTCCCCCTCTGTATGTGGAGATGGCAGTGGCTCCTCCCCCTCTGTATGTGGAGATGGCAGTGGCTCCTCCCCCTCTGTATGTGGAGATGGCAGTGGTTCCTCCCCCTCTGTATGTGGAGACGGCAGTGGCTCTTCCCCCTCTGTATCTGGAGATGGCAGTGGATCCTCCCCCTCTGTATCTGGAGATGGCAGTGGCTCCTCCCCCTCTATGTAGAGACGTCAGCGGCTCCTTTCCCTCTATATCTGGAGATGGTAGCGGCTCCTCCACCTCTGTACATGGAGATGGCATCTCCTTCTTTGACTCTTTGTTGGGCTGGGGCTCCTCCAACTCCGGTTGGGGCTTTCTCAGCAGTGCCTCCGGTGGCTGTTAAGAATGTCAATTGTAGCCCAACTGCCTGCCCCCCCCCCCCCCCGCCCCCGAAAATTTCTGTGGAGTTGAGTCTCTTTACAACAGTCGGCTGCATTTCCAACTTCTCCCCTTTCGTAGGCTTTCCTAAAGCCAGGGTCTTCACATGGGCACTCTTTACTGCTGTACCCCAACTCACCACAGCTGTAGCACCAACACAGGACTTCTAGAGCACTGTTTGCACTTAATAATAGCTTGACCAAAACACTCCACATGTAACTCTTCAAAATAAACAAAAGAACACCCAAGCCTAGCTATCACGGTACTTTTCTGTTCCACTCTGTTTCACACACTCACCTACACAACCCACACTAAACATTCATCCTTTGTGGGTTTGTGTCTGCGGCTGGAGCAAGGCGACAATGGTCAGGGGTTTGAAGATTCTTCAAGGGAGAATTAAATGATTGAGGGAGAAGGAACAAGGGCCTCTCATTGATCAGTACTTCTCAAGAAGTCAGTCAAGTCAGTTGAATGAAATCCAGTGACAGGAAGCAAACCACAATTCACAGGATATTAGCATCCCTGTCATAGACGTGAGGAGAACTTGTATGGGGACCATCATCTAAGCATAAGGAAGCGAGAGGTCTGGAGTTGAAAAAAGGAAAGAAAGTACAAACTATTCCTGGAAAGTCTAGACGGCAGCAATAGATTGAATGCTTAGTTAGAGAAAGGAGGCAACTGAGGAAGCAATGGAGAAGAGCAGAACAAAGTCAGAAGGAGGGACTTTTATGACCCTTTTACACAGGGTCATAAAAGATAAGCTTGCAACATTGAGCAGAGCAGAGTACCTATGGAAAAGCTACAAAAAGGAGAAGCAAGAACCAACTTTTATAATGATCCATTCAAATTTTTGTAAGGAAATTATTCACCAATGAGAAAAATGGCATACTAAAATCATCTAAGTTTTAGCAGGAGAGATATTTAGAGGAAACACATTTTAAAAAGGCAGGAGTATGTCATATGTCAACTCTTACAGACATCACACCTATCAATCCACCAGAATACCAAATGGAGAATGGTGCACCTAAGTGGAAAGAAGTAGAGCAAGCTGTGAAAAAAGCAAGGGCATCATCATCTCCAGGCCCTAATGCAGTTCCATACAGAGTATACAAGAGTGCTTTTTGGAGTTCTACAAATCCTGTGGAAATTGATGAATCATGGCGCCGAGCAAGTGGAGTCTTTATACAAAAGTAAAAGATTCTACAAGCATCAGTCAGTTTCGCCCTATTTCCCTATTAAATGTACAGTAGAAGGCAAGATTTTTTTTAGCATTATTGCTCAAGGATTGTCAACTTACCTATTAAAGAATTGCTTCATTGACACTTCTGTACAAAAAAGAAGGCATTCTCAAGTTTCTCAGGATGTTTAGATCTAGCAACAAATTCAATCAGCTAAAAAGGAGAGGAAGGAGCTTCATGTGACATTCTTGGATTTGGCTAATGCATATGGTTCAGTCCCACATGAACTTCTTTGGGTAGCATTTAATTTTTTCAGTGTACCGATGACAAAACAAATTTAGTGAAAGCCTGCTTTGGAGATTTGAAATTTAGTTTTTCAACTTAAGAATTTAGCACTACATTACAATGCCTAGAAGTTGGAATAATGGCAGGATGCACCATTTCTCCACAGGCTTTTACCATGGCAATGAAAGTAATTATTAGGGCATCAAAACGGGTAGTGGGGGGAGAACACTTGGCTTCTGGAGTGCGAATACCGCCAATTAGAGCATACATGGATGACATGACAACCAAGACTAAAATAATTGCCTGCACTAATCAGTTATTAGGCAAACTAACCAATAACACTGAATGGGCACAAATGCAATTCAAGCCCACTAAATCAAGGAATATCTCTATTATTAAAGGTAAAGTAGTAGATAAAAGGTTCTACATTAATGGTGAGGCAATACCAATAGTGTCTGAGAAGCCAGTGAAAAGTCTTGCGAGATGGTACAACGGGGATCTAAAGGACACAGTTTATGTGGGAGAAGTTAGACAACAAGCAGCAGAAGGGTTGAAGAGCATAGAGAGCAGCTCTACCAGTTTGGTCTACTGCCAAGGCTGCTGCGGCCACTGACTGTGTATGGCTTTCTTTGACAACAGTGTTGAAGCTGGAAGCTTTAACCAGTTCACACGTCAGGAAATAGTTGGGAGTTCCACGTTGCCTCAGCAGAGTGAGACTTTATGGTAAAGGAATACTGCAGCTACTAGCCTTCACTCTAACAGAGGAGTTTAAGTTTAAGGTCCGACTGGAAATGACATTAGTAGATTCACATGACAAATGTGTTAGGGAGGCACCACCTGTGTTGAAAACTGGAAGAAAGTGGGTGACAAAGAAAGCAGTGGAAAGTGGAAGATGCAAAGTCTGCCCTTCGAATTGGTATTATGGGGCAAGTTCAGCATGGAAGGAGGAGTATTGGTCTCAGTTCACCTCCTACATGGAACAAGGCAACCCCAGCTCAAAGGAGGAAGCTGGTAGTCAACAAGGTGCAAAAGCAGAAGGAGAGGATGAGGTGTGTAAAAGCCGTTTCCCAGGCCAAGCAGGGAGAATGGATGAGTGTAGAACAACGCAAGATTGCCTGGTAAGACCTATGGACAATGGAACAGAGCAGGATCAATATCCTCATCAGATCAGCATATGATGTTCTCCACCACCACAGAACCTAAACCTCTGGGTGGGTGAGGATCCCTCATTTCACCTGCAACATTAAAGCAAATTTTGACAGGATGTAATAAGAACATAAGAACATAAGAAAGTTTACAAACAAGGGAGGAGGCCATTCGGCCCATCTTGCTCGTTTGGTTGTTAGTAGCTTATTGATCCCAGAATCTTATCAAGCAGCTTCTTGAAGGATCCCAGGGTGTCAGCTTCAACAACATTACTGGGGAGTTGATTCCAGACCCTCACAATTCTCTGTGTAAAAAAGTGTCTCCTATTTTCTGTTCTGAATGCCCCTTTGTCTAATCTCCATTTGTGACCCCTGGTCCTTGTTTCTTTTTTCAGGCTGAAAAAGTCCATTGGGTCGACATTGTCAATACCTTTTAGAATTTTGAATGCTTGAATTAGGTCGCCACGTAGTCTTCTTTGTTCAAGACTGAACAGATTCAATTCTTTTAGCCTGTCTGCATATGACATGCCTTTTAAGCCCGGAATAATTCTGGTCGCTCTTCTTTGCACTCTTTCTAGAGCAGCAATATCTTTTTCATAGTGAGGTGACCAGAACTGAACACAATATTCAAGATGAGGTCTTACTAGTGCATTGTACAGTTTTAACATTACTTCCCTTGATTTAAATTCAACACTTTTCACAATGTATCCGAGCATCTTGTTAGCCTTTTTTATAGCTTCCCCACATTGTCTAGATGAAGACATTTCTGAGTCAACAAAAACTCCTAGGTCTTTTTCATAGATTCCTTCTCCAATTTCAATATCTCCCATATGATATTTATAATGTACATTTTTATTTCCTGCGTGCAGTACCTTACACTTTTCTCTATTAAATGTCATTTGCCATGTGTCTGCCCAGTTCTGAATCTTGTCTAGATCATTTTGAATGACCTTTGCTGCTACAACAGTGTTTGCCACTCCTCCTACTTTTGTGTCGTCTGCAAATTTAACAAGTTTGCTTACTATACCAGAATCTAAATCATTAATGTAGATTAGGAATAGCAGAGGACCTAATACTGATCCCTGTGGTACACCACTGGTTACCACACTCCATTCTGAGGTTTTTCCTCTAATCAGTACTTTCTGTTTTCTACATGTTAACCACTCCCTAATCCATGTACATGTGTTTCCTTGAATCCCAACTGCGTTCAGTTTGAGAATTAATCTTTTGTGCAGGACTTTGTCAAAAGCTTTCTGGAAATCTAAATAAACCATGTCATATGCTTTGCAATTATCCATTATCGATGTTGCATCCTCAAAAAAATCAAGCAAGTTAGTTAGACACGATCTCCCTTTCCTAAAACCATGTTGACTGTCTCCCAGGACCCTGTTACCATATAGGTAATTTTCCATTTTGGATCTTATTATAGTTTCCATAAGTTTGCATATAATAGAAGTCAGGCTTACTGGTCTGTAGTTACCTGGTTCAGTTTTGTTTCCCTTTTTGTGGATCGGTATTACGTTTGCAATTTTCCAGTCTGTCGGTACCATCCCTGTGTCAAGAGACTGCTGCATGATCTTGGTTAGCGGTTTGTAAATTACTTCTTTCATTTCTTTGAGTACTACTGGGAGGATCTCATCCGGCCCAGGGGATTTGTTTATTTTAAGAGCTCCTAGTCCCTTTAACACTTCTGCCTCAGTTATGCTAAAGTTATTTAAAACTGGATAGGAACTGGATGACATGTGGGGCATGTTGTCAGTATCTTCCTTTGTAAAAACTTGTGAAAAGTAATCATTTAATATATTTGCTATTTTTTTTCTTCATCTACGATTTTGCCATTTGTATCTCTTAAACATTTAATCTCCTCTTTGAATGTTCTCTTGCTGTTGTAATATTGGAAAAACATTTTGGAATTGGTTTTAGCTCCCTTAGCAATGTTCATTTCTATTTCTCTCTTGGCCTTTCTAACTTCCTTTTTGACTTGCGTTTGCAGTTCTGTGTACTCTTTCTGCGTACTTTCTTTTTGGTCCTTTTTTAATGCTCTATAAAGTGCCTTTTTTCGCTGAATATTTTTTTTAATTGATCTATTAAACCATTTTGGCAATTTAGTTTTACATTTAGATTTGTCTACTTTAGGGATGTAATTGTTTTGCGCCTCTAGTACTACATTTTTGAAGAACAACCATCCTTCTTCTGTGGGTGTTTTCTCTATTTTACTCCAATCTACTTCTGTTAGTCTCTGTTTCATACCTTCATAGTTTGCTTTTCTAAAATTGTAAACCTTAGCTTTAGTCATTACTTTTGGGGTTTTAAAAAGCACTTCAAATGAGACCATGTTGTGGTCTGAGTTTGCCAGTGGTTCTCTGACCTCTGTTTTAGTTATTCTATCTTCGTTATTTGAAAAGACTAAATCAAGGCATGCCTCCCCTCTAGTCGGTGCCTTGACAAATTGTGTTAGGAAGCAGTCATTTGTCATTTCCACCATTTCTATTTCATCCTTCGTGCTACCCACCGGGTTTTCCCATTTTATTTGGGGGAAGTTGAAATCCCCCATTAGTATGGCTTCTCCTTTGCTACACACATTTCTAATGTCATTGTATAACAGATTATTGTGCTCACCGTCTGAATCTGGCGGTCTATAGCATGCTCCTATTATTATGCCCTTTGAATTTTTGTCCGTTATTCTGACCCATATTGATTCGGTTTTATTTTCTTTGTCCAGGTTTAACACCTGGGCTTCAAGACTGTTTCTTATGTATAGCGCTACCCCTCCTCCTCTTCTGTCCTGCCTGTCTTTCCTATACAGTGTATACCCACAAATATTATATTCGTCCCCATCACTCTCAGACAACCAAGTTTCTGTAACACCTATCACATCATAGTTACTTGTTAGTGCAGTAGCTTCAAGTTCTAGAATTTTGTTTCTGATACTTCTAGTATTTAGATAAATACATTTAATGGTTGTCTTACCTGAGTTGTTGTTCTTGTTTTGATGCAGTCTCCCTTCTGTTTTTTTGTTGATTTCTCCCCCCTTCCTTTCTAGTTTAAATGCTTCTGAACCTGCTCGAGGATCTTTTCTCCAAGTAGACTGGTTCCCTTGTTATTTAAGTGCAGTCCATCCCGTCTATACAGATAGTCCTCGTTGTAGAATGTGGTCCAATGATCAAGATAGGTGAAGCCTTCCCGTGTGCACCACATCTTCAGCCATGCGTTTTGATTAATTATTTCCATCTGTCCATATGGTCCTTGGCAAGCTGCCGGTAGTATACCAGAAAATACCACAGTTTTGGTTTTCTCTTTTAATTTCCTTCCTAGCTCTCTGAATTTGTTTTGCAGGGATTTTGGTCTGTCTCTTTCAATGTTGTTTGTACCGATGTGGACAACTACTACCGGGTCGTCTCCTGTTCGTTCTAGGAGCCTGTCCACGTTCTCAGTGATGTGCTTGACCGAGGCTCCCGGAAGGCAGCACACTGTTGTAGTAAGGGGGTCTAAACTGCGAATTGAACTTGCTGTGTTTCTCAATATGGAGTCCCCAACAATCATGACCTCCCTTCTTTTTGCTGTCTGGTCACCACTGTCAATAGGGTCCTGGATGTTGTTCCTTTCATTCTCTTGTTGTTGGTTCTGCTCATCAAAATTCTGAAGTGACTCAAATCTGTTGGTTGTTTTGATTTCTGGTGGTTGTGTTTGACGAAGTTTCTTTTTTTTCCTGCTTCTGCCTACCTGAACCCAGCTGTTCTGACCTTCTATCTCCCTGGTGGCTTTCAGTCTGTTAGGGGTGATGCAGACTTCCATGAATTTTGGGTGTGCCAGTTCCTCAAGATCCTGTTGCTGTCTCACTTCTTCCAGCTCCATTTCTAGCATATTTACTAGTTTATGCAAATCCTGGATCGCGCGGCACTTTACACACACTTGGTTTAGCTCCGCTGGGTTTTCTCGGATTTCCCACATCAACAGGTGTCATAGACTACTGGCTTGAAGACCATGTTGAGGTTTTTTTTTTTTTTTTTGAAGTTTAGTTCCTTCTGCTGCTGTCAACCTGCTTTCAAACTGCTTCTAAACTGCTCTGTACTTTTCCACGCCTGTAATTCTCCCACTCGCTGCCGCTTCCACTCGCTGTCGCTGGGAAGACTGCCTCATTTAACTGCGTTGTTCTGCTGTGCTGTTGGCTCCTTCCCTTCGCCCATGTCTCAGAATGGCACTGAATTTGAATCAGCTGCTCCGAGTTTCAGCTTGTTTGTTTTCAGAAAAACACTCGCGGCTGTTTGACTTTGAGCTGCTGCTGTGTTTCCCCAATGTCCTCTGTTTTCTGATTCTGATGTGGGTCTTAGCCAAGGACGTCATGATTGGCCTTAGTAATGGATGACAACCGTAATATGACCAACAAGTTGCCACCAGTTCCATCAAAGCATTACACACAAAAGACAATATTCCTCTATCTAGTAATGAAACCACCAAGAAAAGGTGTTAAAATCAAGTCTCGCCCAGGACAACCAGTAGCCGCTAGAGACTGGAAGATGCTGGCAGATGTTGGTCAACGACTTATTTTCCCACCTGAGATTGCCATCACTAACCTTCGACCAGATATTGTCTTGTGGTCTGGATCAGCACGCCTTGTTCATCTGGTAGAGTTAACAGTGCTATGGGAGGATGCTACGGATGAGGTGTATGAGAAGAAGAACATTTGGTATGCTCAACTAGCTGCTGAAGAGAAAGAGGATGAAAAGTCCAGGTTTTCCCAGTGGAGGTGGGTTTGCTGAGGATTTGTGTCACACTCTACAACCCGGTTTGTCAGAGATGTGGGATTCAGTGGTCAAGAGTTGCATCGCACAGTAAAGAACGTAACTTATCTGAAGCAGCAGAAAGGTGCAGCAACTGGCTGTCGTTGAGACAAAGATTCTGGCTGGGGATCTCAAGCATAATAGAAAGAAAGTAACGCTGATGTACGAGTAAGTAAGCTGGGCTGAGTTGTGTGGGGGACGGGGGGGACGGGGGGTGAAGCTGGGATGCTAGAATCACCGTCAAGCCATCTGAGGTGTTACTATCTCTGAAGACCACAGAGATGTACCCTACTCGGCTCAATCCAGATGGTTTTCATGCTGATGTGCTGGGGTAGTTCTGCAATTGATCCCCGGAGCCAGTAATCACAGCTGTCGTGTGTGCCGATGCGCTGCAGAGGCAAAATAAGCTAATCCCTGGAGCCAGCATTACACTTCATCCATCAACACCAGGCAGAGGGATATATACCACCTTAGTTTACTGTAAAGCTACGTCTTAGTTGGTGCTTATCTTGGTGAGAGCGGAGTTCAAATCAGCATGATGTTTTAACATCTACTTTCACGTAATGGAATTCTTTTTTTTTTTTATAGGATGTGGCCAAGTATTAGATTGACAATTAGTCATTCAGTCAATCCACACTTTTCCAACCATACCTCAATCACACAATTAAACAATTAACCACAATTTCCATGAGTCACCCACACAGACGAGCTGTTGACACCCTGGGGTAGAGATGTGCACAGCTTGGACTGACTCTCCATCCAACTGAAGTCCACAAATAAGCCTTCCATCTGCCAGAAAACATTATTCATTCATATCAGGGAATCACGGTTTAGTTTCTCTCAGTTTGTTTATATATTTGTGGTCAACATCTTAATTAAAAAGATATTCATTTAATTTACATTTAATGCAATATCAATATGATATCATACAAGGAATAATAATAATAATAATAATAATAATAATAATAATAATAATAATATATAATAATAATAATAAAGTACTTAAAAATGCAGGACTTACACTAGTGGGTAAATGTTTAAGATGGTCAGTCAGAGCAGGACCAACAGCAGCACTTAATTGAACAATGCCCTTTTCAAAGACATTAGAATCATGTGAGCCTTAGGGATGGACAATTCAGTTAGTTATCTTATCAGTTTTCATACAGCAATAACATTACATTAAATGACTCCATCTTGTGGCCAAAGCTGACACACCATAATACAACAATGTATGTTAAACACACTTCCAGCAAGCATAGGAAACTTTCAAACTATATTTACCTGAGAAATTAAGCAGAACATGTGTTTGTGTATTGTTACATTTCTAAACCTGTAAAGTCAACACGTTTTCATTTACAGTAAATATCTTGTAAGCTGAACAGAATTAATTATGTGCTGATTTTCTAGTGCTTGAATGGAGATCATTTAGTTTCTCAGCACTGCTACATTATGTGGGTACTAACAGAGACCCCCTCACAGCTATGTCACTTTATTCTTGAGACTTAATGATTGTGCACTCTCAGTTGATCATAAAAGTTAGTGTTGGTGCACTGCTGCTAGTAGACCAAAACATTGGCAACATGCTTTATCAAAGAAGCTAAGCAAAAGTTTTAGTCTAAAAGAATTGTAACTCTAACCTAGTGGAACCAAACCATACAAACAACAAGAACAAAATAGCGATGTCTCCATTCTGCTGAACCCGATTAACAAGGTTAGGGAAAAGAAACAGCAAGGAATTTCACCTTAAAGGACACTGATTCAGAGTCACAGATGGGAGCCTCCAATTAATAAACACTTTCCTGTGCAGATAATTATTGTATTTATACATTGTAGGGGGGCAGGAGACAAAAAAAAAAAAGGTTAAATAAACATGAAAATAATATTTGGCAATGCTTTCCTTAAATAATAAACTCTGAATGCATATGGGATGCAATATGCAGGTTGTATTCATCCACACGACACTATTCTATAAAACAAAATATCAGTCATGTTATAAATGAAAATAGAAAGATAAGAAAAGGAAATAAAAATGTCCCTTCTCAAAAATAATAATGTTCCCATTTCCCCACTTAAAACTGGTAACAAAATTAAAGTCTTTTGAAGTTTAGCATACAAAAAATCTCTCCTGGAACTTTTTTTTTTTCAAATATAAAAAGCACAAAAACAGCACCACTACATACAACAATGCACACAGTTTTCCCCTTCCCCTCTCCCCATGAGACTAATTTGACACAAAGTAGATAACAGGTAGTCAGCAAACCCTGACAATCTCGATAATGTCCTAACCTCCCAATGACAATTAGGCAGCAGACTGCTCCACTCTTAGTCCCCAAGGTGGCAGTGGGTCAAAATGTGCGATATGTGTGTGTATAGTGACACGGCTGGTGGCGCCATGCACGTTATTTTATTTATTTTTTATTTTTTGAGATAACTGAGTGACTGGTAAAACCTTGAGAAAAAGACCGGACAACGGGAATGCAAGCAACGGTATGTTTTATTATTTATTTCTTCCTGGGGGAAAAGAGGCAAATAAAACTGCTACCGAAGCTAGGGGTAAATCCCAAAGAAAGTTCAAATAATAAAAGTGCCAAAAGTGTAACAGAAAAGTTCCTCTTTGGTCTGGTGTCCTGAGTGTCCCCCAACCGTCCACATAAACCTCCTGGCGTGGAACAGTATAGTAGTATTTATAACACAGTCCTGAAAGTTTACCCCTTTAGGTATCCGTGACGACCAGCAGATAGCACTGTTGAGTCAGTACTCCCAGGTAAGTATTTGTAATCCTCTGTTTGGAAGCAGCAGCACCTCTCCAGTTTGGCCCCTCCCAGATCTCAGTGGTAGTACACTCTCCCTGGCTCTTTACTGTCCCTCCTGGGAGTACATTGAACCAACAGCTCTGTATAGGGGTCCAAAAGGTGTACGGATCTGAAGAACTCTGGATGTTCAATATGTCTTTTGTTACTTGGTGGTTTCAGTTTCGTTTTCTTCTTATCTGAAACCACTTATTTCTCTCCAACAGCCTATACTCCGTTGCTGGAGAGAACATATTTTAATACAACAGTGAGTACTCCTCCGTGTTCCCAGGCCGTTTGAAACACAGTGCAGTTTCTTTAGTATTAGTGTACTCTTTTAGAAAACTATGTTGGTCTTGCAACAGGTTTGCAGCCTGTAACACATACAGTCCCGTTTCTCCTCACTACCCATAATGCATCAGCTGTTTTCGCTATTAATTCTGGGTAGTCACCTTTGCCTAACCCGTGTGCTGCATTAAAACCAAACTATTTATTTTGCGGTGTATGTTTAGATTGCTATTTGTCTGTACACTATTGATATTTGCACTATTTTTATTATTGTACTGTCGTTGTACAGCCTTTCCTCCACAACATGTTAAAAATGCAGAAATGTAAAAGTTACACTAAAGTCCACTAAGATAAGAAAGCTGTTTTGTAAAAGTATTTTTTCAATCTTGAATTCAAAACTGTAACAGTCCCAGCTTCCCTGATGGCATTCCATAATTTAATTGTTCTGCATGTTAAAGCCCATCCTCCCCTGCTAATTTTGTTGATCCTAGGAATAACCAGGACCCCCTCATCCTGTGATCTGAGAATGCGATTTGGATGATATGGGGTCAGTAACTCTTGCTTTTCTAATGCCGATCCCCTCAATCAGTGCCACATACCTCTCCTCTCTCTTTCTCTCCGACCCTCTCGTCTCTGGTCCAGTGCTTCCAGCAACACAAACAGTGCTGTAATGTCCATGATCTCACTGCTAACACCACGTGTGACAGGTGGCTTGCAAAAGACAGTGAAAGATCAATAAAACAGCTCCTTTATTTGGCTGGGTTGTGTATCAACAGCACTTAAATAATAAGCATGGGCGCTATACAACAATGTGTATCGCTCCATGCAAAACCAGGGTTTTAGTCCCGAAACAACAAGACACTAATAACTAACACACAACATAGACACAGTCACTTCTTCAGATAGTGAGTGCTCTTGTGCAGGTGTGGTGAAAGACAACAGTTCTGGAAACAGTAGTGCAGTGTAGTCTGAGTTTGGTGCTGGCTGATAGCGACAGCTCCTGGTTAGTGTTTAGCCATTTAACAATGAAATGACAAAACAGTTAGAACAACAAAACAAACAAAACACAAAACGCTCTGACTCCTATACAGGTCCTTTCAGTAACCACATTAAAAGGAACAGATTACATCATCATATCTCCTAGTATACCTTCAGTCACGCCCCCTGCAATAGCTAGTTCAAGCTCCTCCAATCCATGACTGACACTTCACTTACCGTGTTAGGGCAATGATGTTGTGTCAGGTAGGACGCAAGACTTGTGTACTTATAAACGTTGTTATTTATTAAATGTCAGAACAAACACTCTATAACATGTAGCTTTATTTTGGACTGTCCTACCCTGTGTTCCTAGCCCACACTGTCTTCACAGGAACAACACTCATCACGCCATTACGTCACCCCTGTAGCATTGAACATGCAAATCTCTAAACATAACAGATGACTTCTGGAATTGTGACTCCGCCCCATTCCTGGATGACCGGCTTCCGAATGACCATGGAATGAACTACCAAACCATCCAGTCTGGGGCACATTGTTTCTGCAACCTCTCTAACCCTATCCTTCTGCCTCTCCCCATTCCCAGTCTCTCCCTTCCTGCACTCTCTCTGGTGCCTTCTGGAACTGTCTCTTCTCTACTAACAAAGCTGATTTCATCTCTGCCTTTGCCTCCCACCTCTCTCTCTCGATTTCCTTGCTCTAACTGAAACCTGGCTCTCTCCTGATAACAGTGTAACTCCTGCTGCCCCCTACATCCTGTCCTATACTTTGCATTTTACTGGACAGGGAGGTGGGACTCGTCTTCTCCTCTCTCCCGCCTTACTCTTTTCTGTTCTATATCCATATCTCCAACACCACCCAATCTGCTGAATTCCTTCCTCTCCTTCACTCCTTCAACTTCTCTCTCTCACCATCCCCTCCTACCCACAAAGCTGGCCACCAACTGGACCTCACCTTCTCCAAGCCTGTTGCCCCTGCACCCTCTCCATCACCTCTGAACCTCTCCCCTCACTACTTCATCTCTTTTTCCTTGTCTCTCCCCTCTCTCCCTATTCCACCTCCCGCCGTAACCTTCGCTCTCTCTCCCCCTCTGTCCTTGCCTCCACCACTCTCTCACACCTCCCTCCTATCGACTCCTTATCCCAACTCTCTGTAGACTCTGCTACCTCCACCATCTTCTCCTCCCTCACCTCCTCCCTCAACTCCATCTGTCCCCTCACCTCCCGACCGACCCACCCCTCCCCTCCCCATCCCTGGCTCTCCTCTGTGCTCTGCTCAGCAACAACCAAACTGCTCTCTGCTGAAAACAAAAGAAAGAGAACCAAACTCCCTGCTGCCCTAGGTCTCTACTGCTCCCTCTTCTCCTCCTCCTCTACTCTCTTCTCTGCTAAATGCTCCTGTTTCCAATCTGTTACCCAATCTTCCACTAACAATCCCCGGAAACTATTCTCTACCTTGTCCTCACTTCGCAACCCTTCCTCTCCTTCTCCCTTCTCGATCTCCTCTGACGAATTTGCCTCTTCTCCTATAAAATCTCTGATATCCGCACAATCTTTAACACTTTCCGCTACGCTCACTCCACTGAAACTGCTCTCCTGTCTGTCACTAAACTCTGTCTGTGCTGTCTCTCTCTCCTCTGTCCTAATTCTCTTTGATCTCTTTGCTGCCTTTGACACTGTCAATCACTATATAGCTCTTTAGCACTCTCTAGCTGACCTGGGAATCTCTAGCACTGCTCTGGCCTGGTTCTCCTCCTACCCCCTCAGACCATACCTACCAGGTAACCTGTCAAGGCTCAACCTCCACACCTCACCCTCTCTCAACAGGAGCCCCCCAAGGATCGGTCTTGGGTCTTCGCCTATTTTCTCTTTACACCCGTTTCCTGGGCCCCCTCATCACATCATATGGTTTCTCATACCATTTCTATGCTGATGATGCTCAGATCTTCCTCTCCTTCCCCCCTCTGACCTCACCCTTCCCTCCTGTATCTCTACCTGTCAGTGTGCTATCTCCACCTCGATGCACTTGCATCACCTCAAACTAAATCTGACCTCCTTTTCTTCCCATCCTCATCTTCCCCCTCCTCTGATCTCTCTATCTCCATTCCTCTGGAATCTACCACACTCTCTCCCTCCTCCTCAGCCAAGAACCTTGGCGTAACCCTGGATCCCTGCCTCTCCTACTCCCAGCACATCTTCACTCTAGCACGCACCTGCCGATTCTTCTTGAGCAACATATGAAGAATCTGACCCTTCCTCACCAACTACTCCACAATCTGTAGTATCTGGTATTTTACTTACACTTGTATCTAACCCTGATGTAACTATCAACACTGTTATCTGCTCTTGAACTGCCCCGACTGTGTTCTGTATTTGCTCTTATTAGGACTAAAGTCATTGTATTTTGTATCTTGCTCTTAATTGTACTGTACTGTAAGTTGCCCTGGGTAAGGGCATCTGCAAATAAATAAATAAATAAATAAATAAATAATACACAGAGTCCAGGGAGGGAGGGAGATTGTTGACGAGGACGTGAAGGGTGAAGATAAACTGTATTTAAAGCACAAACTGCAAAAGTAATTAGAGAAAATATGACATGTTTCCCCACATTGTGTATTGCCCCATTGTTGTCTCTTTGTAGAGAAAACAATGCCCTTTACTCAATTGATGTCTGTTAAATGCAAGGATTACTGACGTAACAGAAAGTAAAATGACAGGATCAATAATGTCAAGATAAGGTTGCTTGCCAGTAGCTCGGTCATGTTGCAGTCATCCATCTGGGTGTGTTGGGTTAAAAAAAAAAAAAAAAAAAGCTCTCCCACAGTTTTGTTTTCTATTGCTTTTGTCCACCAGTGGTACATGTCTCAGACCTGCAAGTTCTTAAAATAAAAACATTAAAGTCTGACTCTCATTCACGTATGTCAAAGAATGCAACTGACTTTACAGTATAGGGATAATAACAGTGTGATGACCAGGTTGCCAGTTTGGTTTCATTGCTAACTAGCCAGCTTGAGATGCCCTCATATAGAAACTCATCAAGGCAATGCACTGTAAAAGGGACAGCTCTTGATTTGTAGAGCTTTTAATATGTTCTGGCACTCAAGACACATTGCAATACTGTAACCTTGTAGTGTATTTAAATTGTATTAGTGGATTCCTGACTTTATTAAAGGTTTTATGTGACAATTAAGAGGTTTTATTTTTTGTAGCAGCTACCCCACTGGAGGAATTTTGCTTCCAGATATAGTTTAGAGTCAGGTTCTTTACATTTGGGGGAGCAGCACCAGTGTACAAATCACAAAGACAGAAATACATTTAGAAATTATTTTTTTTACAGATGCCAGTAAAACAAATTAAAAGACAGCCACCACAAAATACCTAAAACTAAACCCTAAAATAGACAATAAGACAACTAACTATAACCTATTAAAACACATTAGAAGTCCCAGCCAAGTCCGATGAGTCCCAAGCACATGTGTCCCCGACGGCTCTTCTATCAATCAGTCCACCCGTCTGTCTGTGGTGCCACAGCTGCTCCTCTGTCCTGTGTTCCCTCCTGTCCAGTTAGGAATCTGTAAGTTAAAACCGGTGTCGATCGCCCCACGGTAAAACCTCTTTCGCTTTTGCTTTCGTTGTTGTTGTTGTTGTTGTTGTTGTTGTTGTTGTTGTTGTTGTTGTTGTTGTTGTTGTTGCTGCTGCTGCCCTGTTCTGTCTCGGTCGTTGCTCCCCTTCCTGGTGTTTCGAGTATGCTTTTAAGGGGAACAGTCTCGCACCCAAGCTGCTTCAGCTGCAGGTAATTAGGAAAATTATTTCAGTGGTCAATTGGTGATAAGCTTCAGTTCTTGCGTGCCAAGTCAGTTATACAAATTAAAGTGCAATAAAAAGAAAAACACACAATCAATTAAAAAAATAATAAAGAAAATCAAAGTCACTCGTGCAAAACTTAATAGTGATTAAGTGAAAAATAAATCAAAGTAAAATGATTAAATAATAAAAACAAAAAGTGCCAAATTAACTATACTTGTCACACCTGTGACATTCATATTAACTAATTTCATCAGGCAGACAGCCAAGGGGTCTTGCGTTACATTGACATACTTTAGACAGACCTGGCCTGAACTTTTTTATAAGAAGAAAACTAAACCACCAACTTGAATCCTAACCTCTGAAGAGTCTTTGAGTTGTGCCAAGCTCAGGAATTGGAGCTCTTTAGAACTGACTTTTCATGAAACTTAAACTGAAAAAAGCAAGTGAGAATGAAGACTGTTAAAACCAGCAAGAAAGTTCAGCTTACTAAGTTCATAACTTCAAAAATCATCTTGAGTAGCACATCCAGTAAAGGTGTGCTGCATGGTATGCAGGACACTCCCTATACCCTGAAGATCACAGGTTCGAGTCCAGGCTATGACACAGCCGACCATGACCAGTTCCCAGGGGGCAGCGCACAATTGGACAAGTGCCGCCCGGTAGGGAGGGTTTAGGCCGGCAGGGCAATCCACGGTTTACCACACATCAGCGACCCCTGTGGCTAACAGGACGCCTGTGGGTCTGCAGTGGAGCCATTCAGATCTGTGTTGTTATTCGGCACTATATGTCTGGTGACTACGCTGTGGATCTGCAGTGTGAAAAATGATGCATGTTTCAGCCTCCATCCCCGAGTCGCTGGGGGCTTGCAGCGGTGAACCGGGATGCAAATAATAATTGGGGAGAAAACCAGTTTAAAAAGCCATTGCCAATGACTTAAAAAAAAAAAAAAAAAAAAAAACATACTCTCCTTGACAAGCACAACATAGACCAAGGTGTGATTCAGACACTCATTGATTCCATGTCCAGGATTCTTCTGGCACTAAAGGACAGGCTACAATAATCCACTAGATGGCAATATTTACCAACCACATCAGAATAAAACACTTTTTAAAGGGTTGCAAGAAAGCCATTTAAAAAAAAAAAATACACAATCTCCTGAGGCTGTTGGAAAAGGAAAGTGCTTGTTCAAATTAAATAATGTATAACAAATTCAAACAGCTTGTATTTCTTCCTCTTATATTAGTAGTTTATTCAGATCTGTAATTTGGGCCTAATGTGATCAATTCTGCACATCAGACATTTGTTTTCAGCTTCAGGGCAACACAATGCTTTATTTAGATGTTTATGTCAGTTCATACTGAAACCTTACACCATATTGAAACCTTACACCATACTGAAATGTTACACCAAACTGTGCATCGGTAAACTAACCCTTCAAGACATAGTAAGCATTCCTTCATCTAAGGAGGGAGCTGGGCCTTGCGTTTGTGAATAAAAGATGACCAGTTTCCAGCTCCAGATACATGTTATATCCCATGTGGCGCCTGAGGTCAGACAGACACAGTGTCAGACACTGAGGTCAAAAATGTTAACTGCAAGCTCTCTAGAGTAATATAAACCATTAGACTGGCCTTTGATCTTATACCTTCTCTTGCAACATGGTGATGGAGAGCTTCAGCTAAAGCTGCCCCGTTTATTGGGGTGGATACTTGCAGGAGAGATACTGGAGGGAAAGAAAGCGATTGTCATTTCCGGTTTATGGGATAGATGATTTTTGAATGTGCATCGCTGCAGATATGGAGGTGCCTACATGCTCTAAATGGACAGGTAGTATTATAGAAGTTGCTGCAGATCTGCCAGTTGCCTGAAAAGTTAACGTTCCTCCCGTATTTGTCCGTGGCTGTCGAATACTCAGGTGGGAGCTGAGATTCTGGTGTTGAAACGAGGAGGGGTTGAGCGGCGGTCTTAAGAACATAAGAACATAAGAAAGTTTACAAACGAGAGGAGGCCATTCGGCCCATCTTGCTCGTTTGGTTGTTAGTAGCTTATTGATCCCAGAATCTCATCAAGCAGCTTCCTGAAGTTTCCCAGGGTGTCAGCTTCAACAACATTCCTGGGGAGTTGATTCCAGACCCTCACAATTCTCTGTGTAAAAAAGTGCCTCCTATTTTCTGTTCTGAATGCCCCTTTGTCTAATCTCCATTTGTGACCCCTGGTCCTTGTTTCTTTTTTCAGGCTGAAAAAGTCCCTTGGGTCGACACTGTCAATACCTTTTAGAATTTTGAATGCTTGAATTAGGTCGCCACGTAGTCTTCTTTGTTCAAGACTGAACAGATTCAATTCTTTTAGCCTGTCTGCATATGACATGCCTTTTAAGCCCGGAATAATTCTGGTCGCTCTTCTTTGCACTCTTTCTAGAGCAGCAATATCTTTTTTATCACGAGGTGACCAGAACTGCACACAATATTCAAGATGAGGTCTTACTAGTGCATTGTACAGTTTTAACATTACTTCCCTTGATTTAAATTCAACACTTTTCACCATGTATCCGAGCATCTTGTTAGCCTTTTTTATAGCTTCCCCACATTGTCTAGATGAAGACATTTCTGAGTCAACAAAAACTCCTAGGTCTTTTTCATAGATTCCTTCTCCAATTTCAATATCTCCCATATGATATTTATAATGTACATTTTTATTTCCTGCGTGCAGTACCTTACACTTTTCTCTATTAAATGTCATTTGCCATGTGTCTGCCCAGTTCTGAATCTTGTCTAGATCATTTTGAATGACCTTTGCTGCTGCAACAGTGTTTGCCACTCCTCCTACTTTTGTGTCGTCTGCAAATTTAACAAGTTTGCTTACTATACCAGAATCTAAATCATTAATGTAGATTAGGAATAGCAGAGGACCTAATACTGATCCCTGTGGTACACCACTGGTTACCACACTCCATTCTGAGGTTTTTCCTCTAATAAGTACTTTCTGTTTTCTACATGTTAACCACTCCCTAATCCATGTACATGTGTTTCCTTGAATCCCAACTGCGTTCAGTTTGAGAATTAATCTTTTGTGCGGGACTTTGTCAAAAGCTTTCTGGAAATCTAAATAAACCATGTCATATGCTTTGCAATTATCCATTATCAATGTTGCATCCTCAAAAAAATCAAGCAAGTTAGTTAGTCACGATCTCCCTTTCCTAAAACCATGTTGACTGTCTCCCAGGACCCTGTTACCATATAGGTAATTTTCCATTTTGGATCTTATTATAGTTTCCATAAGTTTGCATATAATAGAAGTCAGGCTTACTGGTCTGTAGTTACCTGGTTCAGTTTTGTTTCCCTTTTTGTGGATTGGTATTACGTTTGAAATTTTCCAGTCTGTCGGTACCACCCCTGTGTCAAGAGACTGCTGCATGATCTTGGTTAGCGGTTTGTAAATTACTTCTTTCATTTCTTTGAGTACTACTGGGAGGATCTCATCCGGCCCAGGGGATTTGTTTATTTTAAGAGCTCCTAGTCCCTTTAACACTTCTGCCTCAGTTATGCTAGTTATTTAAAACTGGATAGGAACTGGATGACATGTGGGGCATGTTGTCAGTATCTTCCTTTGTAAAAAAAGTTTTTTGTCCTGTTTTGTGAAAAGTAATCATTTAATATATTTGCTATTTTTTTTCTTCATCTACGATTTTGCCATTTGTATCTCTTAAACATTTAATCTCCTCTTTGAATGTTCGTTTGCTTTTGTAATATTGGAAAAACATTTTGGCACTATAGGTCTGGTGACTACGCTGTGGATCTGCAGTGTGAAAAATGTTCATTTCTATTTCTCTCTTGGCCTTTCTAACTTCCTTTTTGACTTGCGTTTGCAGTTCTGTGTACTCTTTCTGCGTACTTTCTTTTTGGTCCTTTTTTAATGCCCTATGAAGTGCCTTTTTTCGCTGAATATTTTTTTAATTGATCTATTAAACCATTTTGGCAATTTAGTTTTACATTTAGATTTGTCTACTTTAGGGATGTAATTGTTTTGTGCATCTAGTACTACATTTTTGAAGAACAACCATCCTTCTTCTGTGGGTGTTTTCTCTATTTTACTCCAATCTACTTCTGTTAGTCTCTGTTTCATACCTTCATAGTTTGCTTTTCTAAAATTGTAAACCTTAGCTTTAGTCATTACTTTTGGGGTTTTAAAAAACACTTCAAATGAGACCATGTTGTGGTCTGAGTTTGCCAGTGGTTCTCTGACCTCTGTTTTAGTTATTCTGTCTTCGTTATTTGAAAAGACTAAATCAAGGCATGCCTCCCCTCTAGTCGGTGCCTTGACAAATTGTGTTAGGAAGCAGTCATTTGTCATTTCCACCATTTCTATTTCATCCTTCGTGCTACCCACCGGGTTTTCCCATTTTATTTGGGGGAAGTTGAAATCCCCCATTAGTATGGCTCCTCCTTTGCTACACGCATTTCTAATGTCATTGTATAACAGATTATTGTGCTCACCGTCTGAATCTGGCGGTCTATAGCATGCTCCTGTTATTATGCCCTTTGAATTTTTGTCCGTTATTCTGACCCATATTGATTCGGTTTTATTTTCTTTGTCCAGGTTTAACACCTGGGCTTCAAGACTGTTTCTTATGTATAGCGTCTTGACGGTGTGAAGTTGATGCTGAGGCTGCGTTTGGACACAGTGATGTGGAGGTGCACACTCTGTAGGCGTTGGCTCACAGACCACTGAAAATCCTGTCAAACAGATCTGGGTCTGGACAGGACCAATTGGTGATGTGGTTATCTCTTGCAAGGATAGAAGCAGCTTTAGCAGAAAATTATTTATGGTATTCATAAAATATGGTACCTCCATATCTTGCTGACAGCTCCATAACATGAAATATGTATTGATCCAATTTGTTCCGGCAATGAAGGTAAACAGAGCAGAGGATGTCCCGGTAAATTGAGAAAGCCATCCAAATTCCCCCAAAGTAAGATTTTTTAGAAGGCGTGGACCCTTGGATTTTAATGTTACTGATTAATCCCCACAGTCAACAACCCTGTGATTTAAGAATGCTGATGTGGCAATCAGAATGGAAATTAGATTTATGTCTTTTCCTTCTGTTCTTCCTTCTACCATCTTCGAAACATCTCCAAAGTCTGTCCCTACCTTTCCCTCCCAGATGCGGAGATACTCTGTCATTCATTTGTCTCCTCTCAACTCGACTACCGCAACTCTCTCTATGGTGGTCTCCCAGCACGCACCATAAACCAACTGCAGCTAGTCCAGAATGCCACTGCCAGGATCCTTACCAGATGTAAAAAACATGATCATATCACCCCTTGTCTTGCCCAGCTGCACTGGCTAACTGTAAAGTTCAGGATTATCTTCAAAACTCTCCTGCTCACCTACAATGCCCTTCATCACACAGGTCCTGAGTACCTCCTCAACCTGCTGATCCGCTATGTCCCTGCCCACAAGGTCCTTGAACTCTAGACAGCTTGTTATCCCCAAGCAAAAGTATACTACCCTTGGAGAATGCTGTTTAGCTTCATGTCTCTGAATCTTTGTAACTCTCTCCCAGCTTTGGTGCGTGATGCTCCCACCGTCGCTAGCTTTAAAAAACAGCAATGAATTTTGTTAAGGAATAAAAAAACATTGACTCGTATTTTAAATTATGTATTTAACATTATCCCTTTACGGTCCTATGTCGGACCAGGTCCGACACTACAATTTTCCCTTTCCAGTCCAATGTTGGACCCTGTCCGACATCATTAAAAACATGTAAAGCACAGGCCTGTAGTCATTTTTTCTCCGGAAAAAGCAGAGAAAACCTTTCAGTGACCGAGTGAGACCAACAGGAGCTGAATGAAGCCGAAAAAAAAAGAGCATCTGATAACCCATGCACCACAGAGATAACATGGACACAAATTAAGGATATATCTGCTTCTGCATCTAGTGCTCAAAGAATATCACAGACATTTGCAGAGCTTTTGAGATGTCATAGTAATCAAATAATGACTTGGATTGCATTATTGAGGAGTTTGGTGATTAAAACAAGTGATCAGGTGAGGATTTATTAGTATGCACGTCTATAAAGAGGTATGTGGAAAATACAGTGAACATGGGGTGGGGCTTAGCTGGAGATGCAGTACTGATGTCGTTTTGCCATTTTCTCCCCAATTTGCCTTTTAAACCTGTTTTACTCTCAAAAAAAATATTTTAAACAGCGCATGTAAAATAAACAGCTCGTGTAAAAATAAGCTGGACCTGACACGCCTGACTGGCGCTGAATAAATTGACTGCAAAGGGTTAAAATAACTCTCAAGACTCACGTGTTCTCTCATGCTTTCCATGCTCTTTAAGCCTGATCTCTGCTATTAGCTGCTGTGCTGCTGCTACTATTTCATGTATTATGTTACTGTCGTATATTATGCACTTTCCAGTGTATTTAATGTATTTGGATTGTTTATTTTTTTACTGCATATCATGTATTATGCATTTATCTGTATTTAAAGTATTATGGAGTTTCATGTTGTTAGTGCATCTTGTAAAGCGCTTTGTGATGGTGGTCCACTATGAAAGGTGCTACATAAAATAAAGAATTGATTGATTATTTGATAATGCTTCAACAAGGGGGCTCCCAAGTGGCACATCCGGTAAAGGCGCTCCACGTAGAGTGCAGGATGTGCCCTAAAGCATGGACATTGCCGGTTTGAGTCCAGGCTATTCCACTGCGACCATGGACGGGAGCTCCCAGGGGATGGTGCATAATTGGTCAAGCCATCCGGGGTGGGGGAGGGCTTGGGTCGGCCAGGGTTTCCTCTGCTCACTGCACACCAGCAACCCCTGTGGTCTGGCCGGGCACCTGAGTGCTTGCCTGTAAGCTGCCCAGAGCTGCATTGTCCTCCGACGCTGTAGCTGCATGGTGAGTCTGTAGTGTGCAAAAGTAGTGGTTGGCTGAAGGCATACGCTTCGGAGGACAGCATGTGTTCGTCTTCAGCCCTCCCAGGTCAGTGCAGGGGGTGGTAGTGGTGAGCTGAGCCTAAAAATAATTGGCTATTCAAAATTGGGGAGAAAATGATAAAAAAAAATTGGTGACTACTACATTTAAAAAATTTAAAAATATAATGCTTTGACGTAGTGGTGTTCGCTGCTTATGAGCCTGACACTGTTGCTGTAGCCAGGTTGTATGTTGGATTGTCCGCTGTCCGGACTGGGGTTGAGAAGCCGGAAGTAGGCGCGGCTGGATGGTGGTTGAAGCTAATGTTGCTAGCTGTATATCCAGTTTGTCAGGCCTGGTGTTAATGGCTATGATGCCTTCTGTGACTCGTTGCGTCAAACATTTAATGTATTTGAATATCTCCTGGTGCAGACTGTAAACAGGATCATGTTGTGCTGGGCTTGACTGCTGTAGTGCTTCGCTGTATGCTGGAATAGCATCTCTGGGAAAAAAGGTTATGAAATAATGCCAGTCGATTGCTTCTTGCTGGAATGGTTATACTTTTTTTGAAGAGATGTTTCAGGATATTTGCAATCGGCAGGTCCTTATAATGAAGCAATTGCGGGGCTGAGCTGTGGTGCTTGGATCTGCAAAGTTGCTAAGCTGGGAGGTGGATCGCTGGCTAGATGGCTGCTGTTAAGGGACCTGGCTGCTGGCTTTCATCCAAATTGGATGAGAAGGATCCGACTGGTAGCCATGATAGCAGGCCTGTCTTTTGCTGTGGAATAGCAAAATGGAGAGATCAAAACAAGGAGGTGCTTGTGTTTAGGCTTTAGTTAGTTGGGTGATTAATGTATAGGGTGTTAACGTATTAATCGAATGTGTTAGTTGATTAATATGGTATAGCTGGAGCCCCCCTCCCATCCCTTGAACCTCGCCTAAAGGCTTACATTAATCTGAACTTGAAAAAGCAGCAACTGATGATTACTAATGTTTGTAGCCAAAGTGACGATGTTGTTAAGGCAAGCTATCTGATTGCTCATAAAATATGTGTTTCTTCAAAACAATTTTCTGATGGAGAGTTTTTGAAGAAATGCTCCTAAAACCTGCTGAAATAGTGTGACCTGAAAAGCAGCAAACCTTCTCCGTCATGAATATCAACAAATCAAAATGTAATTCTCAACTTAACTCGATTCTCAAGGTATCCTCAGCCCAGTCATTTGCTCCAGTTGATGCGGTGGTTCAAGCAGGTCCCAGGTATCAGGAAGCAGCAGTAGCAGGTACTAATATTCTTCATCTTTATCTTTTGGTGAGTGTTAAATAAAAAATGGATCTGTGTCTTTTTATATTTTGCAATTCTTTTAGTGCGGGGATGAACATGGAATTTTCATGTTCGAATATTCGTTCAAGATTTAGATATTCATTTGGATTGTTGTTTTCAAAATGCTATCAACACCATTCTGCAACACTGTATTAAAGTTGAAAAATATCCCAGAAGTAAGAAAGGCCTCTCTTTACCCTCTTGAATTAACTACAAAACAAAGAAAGCAATACAGTAGTTAAATCTGGTGTGTATTTCAAGTAAAAACAAAGTAGACAACACATTTTTTTTAAAATAATCACTGCCATTGTTTTGTCTTCGCAATAAAAAAAGTGGCCATTGACACGTTTTCATCAAGTAATAACATTAGTTTTTAACTTGAATAAACACTTCAAACAAAATAAACATGAAGGGGGTATTGTAAAATGAAAAATTATACAAATTTACTCTTTTTGCATTCCACTTAGCAAAAACTAGGATTGCATCATGAAAGAAAATTAAAATGCTGATTACTATATATATATATATATATATATATATATATATATATATATATATTTTTTTTTTTTTTTTTTTTTTTTGTCGTAGCGTATCGCCGGTTTCTCCAACAACTGTACATTTTTTTTTCCCCCTAAAATAGATATTTTATTTATCAAATAGATAGATCTTTTTCATCTCCTTCATCTTTCCCTTATCCCAACAAGCTATTAATTCTTAGGTCATATATCCTCGCGTTCATCAACACCCTCTTCAAGTTCTTTCTTTCTTCAGATTTCTCACACTTTATTACATAATGCTCCACCGTGTCTGGAATTGTACACCTCACATAAATCACTGATGTTTCTCTAATCTAAATAAATGACCAGTCAAAGTAGCTTATCAAATCCTTTACCTATTCACAGATCTTTCCTCTTTCCTGCCCAATTCCTTATTTATCTAGCTATCATTAACCTCTTTCTGAACACTATAATAAAACCTTTCTTTTACACTTTTATCCCATCTCTCCTGCCATTCTTCTATTATTGCTTTTTTTAAATTTATTTTTTACAAAAACTCCCATTTCCAGAGATCCCAGAGGAATCACCTCATCATTCTCCCTTTTTAACCCACTTTTCGCGTGGGGCTGGCAGTCAGAGCACACCAGGAGAACGCCCATCACTGCTCCGCGCATGACAATGGGGCGCCGGCAGGACACGCCCTGACTCGCAGCTACAGCACTGACAAGGAAACTGACCAGCAGCTCCAGCAGAGTAAATCCCACTGTGACAATATATATAAAATCTCACACAGAAAAAAATATTTTCTGACGGACATTTTGGGCCTGGGCTAACACTGCTTTTAAAGAAACTAAATGTCTTATCGTCTCTAAAACAGCTGAAAAAAGATCCTAAGATTTTTTTTTTTTTTAAATCATTCCTTTAAATTTTATTAATAGGGCCCTTTGTATGTAAGTACATATAATTTCCATGCCTGTAGCAGATCCGCTACCGTATCAAATCAGGGTCCTTCATACTTGTACCACTAGATGGTGCTGTTGTGTTTTAATAACAAAGATTCAGGACCTAACTAAGGAAAACTCAACCATAAGCAGTGGTCTCTGATTGTACAGCTACTGATTTAATGCACACTCCAGCAATGATATATTAGTCAATACATACATAGTGTAACAGATCCTTAAACTCAAGCAGTACACAGTTTTCTTGTTACTACAGTGGCATCGAGTATGTCAGCTTTCTAATTTTAAAACAAGGACACAATAGAGAAACATAACTGAAGTAAATAACCTGTTTAATTTACAAACATCAGTAGCAGTACTGATATTAATCCAGGTAAGACAAAGCACACTGCATTAAACATAAACATCTAACTTTTCTTTTCTCATAAAAACTCAAGTTAACAAATCTTTGTTATACAGTGTGCTCTTTTTTAGGGTAGGAAGAGCACCTTCCACTACATATTATCATTCAACTCTACATTACAAATTTAGCAGCAACATGTTAACATTGGAAACAGGGATAACAAAGTAGTTTTATTTAGAAAAAAGTCACAGTTTTTCTTAGCATCATTTGTTAGAAAGGTAAAAGGCAAAACGTATTTGTAAAAAGAGGTCTATTATCTAGGGTAATGTCCTAAACACCACTCTGTAAAATATGTAGGGCAAAGTTACCTCTATACAGTTATAATCTATTATAAAGACCTGTGTTTCTGGTACAGTACAAATTATCAGGCGATTTGACAAAAATATACAATGTTTTGTTGCACTCAACACCTTTAGGCTAAAATGTTAACTTAGGTTTGGTAACATAAAACAACACCAGTGGTCAAATATAGAGCAAGAGAAAACATTTAAAAAAACATACATTTTACCCTAATAGGACATGCTATGTTAGTTCATCTATCCCCCAACACATCCTGATTTGTTTTCAGGCTTTTTAAACAATACAAAATATCAGGACAAATATAAATTAAACTGTAGTATAAGGGAAGATCTACCTGTTAGGTAAAGGTATTCTTTGATACAATAAATACTTGTCAGTGATATTTTGAATACTGTGCAGTTTGAAAAGAAATAATAATAATAAAAAACCACAAAAACATATTTTTATTCAAATTACTAATTCATACATCTATAATCAATATGTCTTAATAACCCCCCCCCCCCCCCCCCCCCTTTCGCATTAATATTTATATTACAAAATAATTAATACTGGAAACAAGGCTTGCTAAATACTAACTTTGTTTCTGCTATTGTACCACTGACATGAGCAAGTAAAACTTGAGGTGAATTTAATGCACATTTACATTGAACTTTCCATTATACTGTAGTTTATGCCCTTCTGTAGATCAGAATTTAAAAAGAACATGACTTGTATTTCAACACAAAGTTTCTCAGGCACTGTCTTCCTTTGGGTTTCAGTAAGCTCGTCGCTTGTCCACACATGGAAGCTTTCGTTATCATTAGAATATCATCTTCATCATATTAATATGACACGGTAAAGACTGGGCTTGTGTTGTCGATCTCACTGCTTTTCTGTCACTGCGGTTGTATTCATTTTTGAATTTTACATTTTATAAGGCTCCAAATGTTTCTGTCTATCGTTATACAGTAACAGTGAGTAATGCCAATTGTTATCTTTGTTTCTTCAGCTCTGAAAGACATATACAGTCAATTCCTCTTCGAAGAAAAAAAAAAATTACAAAAAACGAAATCCCAGATACTGGCTTGTACAGAAGAAAATAGTCAACTCCATTATTTCCTTTCCTCTCTTGGTAATAAAAAATATGTCTGTTCTGTATTTTACAATATAATTCAACAATTCCACTATGGAAGCATTAATTAGTCCACTGCCACAAGGTACTTAAAATGTAATTTTAAAAAAGGGGACACATAACAAAAAAAGAGAAGAATTTATGAAGGACATTTTGTACAGCCACACTTCACGATTTTTTCAACTTCCTCGACAAATGAAGAGCCATCAGTGCATTCGAAGGTGTATTTCCGTCGCTTGCTCCTCAGTGGCCCACAGCACTGTCCATTGGAGCACCCGCCACGGCATTCTAGCCGGGAAACCTTTTTGGTTGTCTGACAAGCTGCGTAGCCTTGTTGCTTCTGATAGTTATCTCGGACTCGTTCCCCTTGACAAAAGATTTCTGAAAGAAAAAAAAGGATGGTGGATCAAGACAGCAATTTACACTTATGCTGCAGATGGTAGGATTGTCATCTCAGGGTTGAGCACTTCTAGTAAAGTCTGGTGACAAGTGGTGATGGGATTTCAGTGCTGACATAATAAACACTATAGTATACTGGGGCATGCAAACATGGGTACAAATCAATCTACTGTGTAATATTCAAACACTATTATAATTGAGTGAAACCTAAGACACGTTATAGGTCAGGTACCTCCATTTGTATACAGCAATGGCTGAATTCAAGTGAAATGATTACCTCTGAACAGCACAAAAAGTAAAACCAAAGTAATTACCATGTAACAACTGAGATAATGCTGTCACGTGACACATGCCCGCAATGTTTGTTATGGACAAGTTTGTAAATGATACACATACAGAAAAATGTAGCTGCAATGTGCCTTTAGAAGCCTATATCTCAAAAATGTATACTGCTTTGTTTTTGTTGTATGTTTTGACTGTTTTATGTTTCTTTATCTTTTAATACCACATATGGCATGCCACAACACATGGACAACAGCGACAAGGGAAGATACAAGTTGGAAAAAGAGGTCAAGACCATTTTGTTTCTCAATGCAAAAAATAAAAGTATTGTTCTTAAAAATGAAAAAAAAGAATGAAAAAGTTGAATGAGGAAGAAAAGGATAAGAGAGAGTAGAGGTCCTTTATCCTTTTTCAGTGGCTCTCACCTGTCTCGGGTGCTGGGAATGGCCAGTTGAGGCTGAGTACAGTTTGTGATAAAAAAATAGGAGCAAAATCATTGGATTTGACGTCACAGTTGGAGAAGAAAAGGTACAGTGAAAAAAATAGTAATAGAGTGTATAACCAATTAAAAAAAAAAAAAATCTTGTTCTAAAGCTATGTAAAATCGAGAATACAGTATCCTCTTGTTATTTTTCTATATGATTTTAGTGATGGGCTCACACACTCATGTACAATGTACTGTCAATATGGCCTAAACATTTACTAAATTGAAATAATGGAGCCGCATTGTAGTACCCTAACCAGATTGTAAAACACGGTTGAATAATTTAATGATCTAAGTCACAACAGATCCTAACACAGCTTCCTCAAAACCTCCTCGTAGACTTTCCACGTAGCTTTGTATAGTTTTTAGTCATGTAAATGGGGAGTCAACAACTATCAAATCATCAGATTCGAAGGGGCAGCTGCAAGATCTGCTGCTGTTAGGTCATTAAAATAGACTCTAGATTGTTAAATAAAAGCTGCAGTGCATTTTGAGGACATCTTGTTTAGAAACATGTGTAACAAACCTATTAGGACTTTGTATCATTTGATCTGGCTCAGCCAAATTACACTCTTTCCAAATGACAGTTGAGCAAAAAGAATACAGTAAGAAATATTTCCCTGCAACTGAAATAAAAAAGTACAGCCATTAAGTTCTTGTTTTACCTCTGTCACAGCCGTCTCCTGTGAATCCACTGTTACACTCACAGTATGGCTTGCCCAGGCCTGACAACCTGCATTTTCCATGTTTGCACTTTATGGACTGGCAGGGGTTAAATATTTCCTCCTCTTCATCACAGAGAACTGCCCCGTATCCCTGCTGACACTCACAACTGTATGAAAATGCATTCATGGGCACGCATGTGCCGTGAACACATCTAGAGAAAGAAACAAGGGATTTTTATTATATAGCAAAGCAATTACTACTTTCAAAAAAGATCTTGATTGATACTTTGGTCTGTTCTTGAATTTTAGATTTCATCATTTATTTTTGGATCGCTGCATGAGTCATATATTATTCTGCAAGGTATTCATCCCAGATTACTCTTGCATTGTTAAAAGAACCTTCCTTGTGTATATTACAGTTCACGAGCCGTGAGCTGGGGGGTAGAGATAGGGCAAAAGAAGCAGAAGGGAGCGGTAAGTAGGACAGAGTGCCGGCTAGAAAGGACCGGACCTAGGATAGAAGAGCAGGCAAGGCCCACTCTAGTAGCAGACCAGTGAAGCTGGACATGGAAGCTAGGATAGAAGGTGGTCACTGACTGAGGGCGGCGATGCCGACACGAGCCCAGGGGCGAAGGACCCAGCAACCGAAGACAGGACACAGAAAGTGATCATTGACTGAGGGCGGCGATGCCGACACAAGCCCAGGGGCGAAGGACCCAGCAACCGAAGACAGGATACAGAAAGTGGTCACTGACTGAGGGCGGTGATGCCGACACGAGCCCAGGGCCGAAGGACCTAGCAACCAAAAACACATATGAGGGTTAATACTCGCAGAGCCGCCCCTCAGAGGAAGACGGTCCCGGAAGACGAGACATGAAATGAGATAGAGAGGGAGAGGTACCCAGCGTCTGAGACTTCTGCAAAGGGGCGCTCGTTAGACCCCCAATTGGCAGAGACTTCACGCTGCCTGGGACCTGAGACAAGAACAAGGCATAGAGGTTAGTATGGGACTCGAGCATGCGTAGCTATGTCCCGAACTGAGACAGAGTATAGAACAGCCTTGAGTGAGGCAAGATAAGCGCAGGAGCTGCAAAAGAACAGTGTGTGGCCGGGGTCCACTCTGACTCACACGGTGAGAACCCCCCTGAAGGTCAAGGGAGGCTGAAGCCTGCCCTGAGGTCGGGGAAGTAATGATCACTTGCACCCCAAAAGGATGGACCCCCGGCACCTCACCAAATCTCCCACACCGTGAGACAAACAAAAGAGAGCACATGCCAGCACATAACATAAACAAAAGACTAGAAGGACAAACGGGACAAACAGGATGATGGTTAGTAAATTTAGTAGGATATGACTATGTGTATACCTGCTGCTCAGTGGAGAGGAAAAAAACCCTTGAAGCTAATTAGGGGAAAACCTCTACTGGCTCCGGCAGACAGGTAGCCCCCACTTCAGGCATACTAGCAATTTTGGAATGGGCTGCAACTATGTCGGAGGGAGATGATTGAACATAAGAATTCACTGCAGAAGAGGACCAGAGCCCCACGGTCTTGATCAGGCTCTGATTGATGCTGGCCCTTTCAGCAGAGGTGGCTGCACCGATACGGAATAAATGGGGTGAATAAGAGGAGGGAGGCCTGTCCTGGAGAGGAGGGTGGAGAGGTGGGTTCAGCACCAGAGACAAGTGACAATAGATCGGGAACAATCGATGAATAGAGGGTCCAGGGGGGGGCAGGGGTTCCTGCATGAGAGATATCTTGACATTGCTGAAAAAGGGCAGATAGCAGACTTGGTCCTTGAAAGCTGAATGAACTGACCGTGCCGGAGTTGGTCTGTCTTTGAAGTGCGCAGCCTAATAAGAAAATAGGAGTTGAAAATAGAAGAGAGGTCACATAAATGAATACCCACCGAGGGGAAGCAAGAAGCTGAGGGAACTGTGAATTCGGAGCTTCTGAGAAAGCCAAAGAAAGCTGTGAGGCAGATGGTCTCCATGAGTAGATCCTCGTAGGGGGTGAAGCAGCCTTTCCGAAGAGTAGTGCTGATTCTAGCATTTCTAGAAGGAGCAGCAACTATATCAGGGAAGGATGAATGAATTTAGGAATCCACCGCAGAGGAGGACCAGTTCCCCCACATTCGAGATCAGGCTGGGGGGAAGGGGAGAGTCGAGAAGGGAGGCTTGCTCTGGAGGAGAGGGTGGAGAGGAGGGAGGTCTGCTCGGAGGAGAGGGTGGAGTCGAGGAGTGAGGCCTGCTCGGAGGCAAGGGTGGAGAGGAGGTAGCCATGCAAGGAGGCGAGGAGGGAGGCCTGCTCTGGAGGAGAGGGTGGAGAGGAGGGAGGCCTGCTCGGAGGAGAGGGTAGAGTCGAGGAGTGAGGCCTGCTCGGAGGCGAGGGTGGAGAGGAGGGAGCCATGCAAGGAGGCGAGGAGGGAGGCCTGCTCTGGAGGAGAGAGTGGAGAAGAGGGAGGCCTGCTCGGAGGCGCGGGTGGAGTTGAGGAGGGAGGCCTACTCACGAGGCGAGAGTGGAGAGGAAGGAGGCCTGCTTGGAGGCAAGGGTGGAGGAATGGAGGGAGGTCTGCTTGAGGCGAGGCGAGTGATGATAGGAGTGAAATGAACAGATGATCTGAGGAGGGGTGGGGGGGGTTCCTACTGTGGAGATACCTTGAAAAGGGAGATAGGGAACTTGATACTTGACGTGTGAGTGGACCGACCGCGCTGAATTGATCCGTCTTGAGGTATGCAGCCAAGTGATGCAGTAAGCATGGAAGGTGGCCGAGAGGCAGCTGATCTCCAGGTTTTGATTGAAGGGCTATGACTATTCAAATCTGGGTGCAAAGGATTGAAGACACTGAGCAGGCTGTAGAATAGGAGCTCTTGAACAAGGTGGAGGGCTGCAGACATGTAATGCTGAGCAGACTGAAGGGGGTTACTGAGAGTAGATTTCAGTCAAATAGCATCTGGAGAAGCTGAGGATTCTGGATGGGGGTTGTGGAATCAAATGGGACCAACTGACTGAACTTGGATACCGAAAGTAGAGGCAGAAGGAGAGCTGGAACTGAGGGCTAAGGTGGCAGCTGGACTGAACGAACATGAATCGGCTACTGGGGAAGCACGGCGCCTTTGCACCCCATGTTCTAGAAATGAGGGCAAAGATGAGATGCCGCCTTTCTACGTGTTAGTTAATACAGGATCGATCAGCGGTTTGCTACTATCATGTCTGCTTGAAATGGAAAAGGTAAACTCACATTCAGAGATTTGGGTTTCGCAATGCCAGTTATTTTCTTAATAGTGGAAATCCTTAACTCATAATCAAGACAGATTTCCAGTCTCGTACCACGTCTCAAACCAAGTACTAATGCTGTAACATTTGGGAGGAATAGGATTGCTGAAGTGCCCCGTATTTTGATTAGATGGAGATTAGCGTTAGCCTTGATTGAGGGAATGCTGCTACGATCTGCGTATTGGAGGAAGGCTGGGGCATTGTTGGCTCTGGAGAAGTGCAGCTGCAGACTTAAACAGTAAATTAGAGCGACTTTGCAGCTGCAGTAGTGAACTGATCTGAAGAGGGAGTGGAGATCTGCTGTAGTGAGGAGCAGTTAACAGTAGAGGGTGGGATCTGCTGAACAGAGCAGAGGTCTGAGGAAGAAAACAACTGTAGTACTGTCAGTAGTGTGCAGAGGCTCAGCTATGAGAGCAGAGATCTGCTGAAGCACAGATCTGCAATAGAGAATGGAGGACTACCATCGGTAGAGTGCGGTGGTCTGCTGCAGAGAGTAAGGATTTGCTGAATGCAGTAGATATTGGTCTTTCAGTGTTAAGGCCGATTTAGATGGAGCCAGAGATGGGGCTGCTTTTGGGCAGAGATGAAGATTGCAGAGATCTGAGACTGCTGCAGAACCAGAGAGGATGAAGAATATGTTGCTCCGAGGCATCTGCAAAACCTATTGATTGGTCGGGAGCAGTTTATTGTCTATTGGGGGTAGGAGGACATTGACTGGAACATTGATAAATCGTAGGACATGGTTCCATGACTGACTAGAGGCTCGCGTTGATGAAATGATGACTTTGATGAAGCTGGTCGGATTGGAGGAGCAGCGCCAGATGAGGAAACACGAATAAGTCACAGGAATGGATGCGTGATGCAGGAAAGCAGGACGGTACTAAGATGGCAGATACTGAGAATCTCGAAAACAGCTGAGTAAGGTTGCTTCATGACCAGGTCCTTGAAGAGGGGAACTGTTGAAATTGGAGAACGTCAGTTGCTACAAAAGGTTGAGGAGGAGGGGGTCTCGTGTAAATCCCTCGGAATGACAACAAACTGCAGAAATGTATAGAAAATCTGGAGCGTGTGAGCTTCACAGTGATAGCAAACCAGCTTAGAGACTGTATAAAATTTGTGGTGTTATACTGCCATCTAGCGGTTATGATTAGAATTAACCATTGGCTTGAGTGAAGCCGGGTAGAATTTGGTTATTGTGATTAAAATCTTTGTCAATGTAGAACAATAATTGCGTATTCTTTTAGATTTGAATATCTTCGTTACATGTTTTAGGACAGTTAATGGTGTATATGAATACATTAACACAGTATTTAGATGTCACAATTCGGCGAGTTGAACGAGCCCTCGCAGGTTATAAAAGCGCAGCAGCAAGCAAGCCAGAAAATTGCAGTACTGAGGTACGGAGCTCGCAGTGCCGATGAAGCTGCCTGGTCACCATGGTTACTTACCACTCCCCGCAGTCACGCAATGAGGGCATTGTCGTGGTAGCCACGGACTGAGAAGCGCTGGTGGAAAAGTTGCAAAACAACAGTGTTGTTGGACATTGTTGTGACGAGTTGAAAGCACAAGCCGCCACACGGCAAAACGGAGCACGAAACTCAATGGACAGGTCCCTAAAACGTTGAACGTAGCCAATAGAAATCCAGGGCAGGATCCCATGAAGGAACAGTAATTTTGCTGGCTCTGGGAGCGGAGGAGGGGCGCTTGATTGCAAGCGAAGAGTAAAGGAATGTTCAGCTGACAGATCTTTATGGTGGATTAAATAGAGGAGCTATGACAAGGCAAACGCTGACGACGGGAATGTCGATGTCTTGTTGAAGGAGCTTTAGAGATTTTAGTGGAGGGCCAGTTTGTCTAATGAAGACGCGGACGAGATGAGAAATGAAGCTGCGGTGTGAACGGTGCTGTTGCTGGGCTGGAGGCTGGAAAGAGCAGGAAAGACTAACGCTGGAGCTCCTGCAGCCGAATGGAGAAGCTGAATGATGAGAAGCAGCACCGGAGCAGGTAGGAAAATATTTGATAATATCTTGGGAGCGCTGCGCAGAGAATTGACCTCCAGTGAAAGGCAACGAAGTGTAGATTAGCGGTGAAGCACGAAAAGACGGCGTCTGAGCATTTGCTACAAAAATGAAATGCTAGACAGCAAAGGTGCAAGTGATCAGGGCTTAAATAGAAAATAGGTACTAATTGACAGGAAATTGGAAGCCCCCTGCTGCACGCCTCCTGAACTACGCAAGCTAACATTTAAATAATAATGATAAATACAACAAAATAAAGAAAGAAAATGACACATGACTGCTATACAAAGCACTTTAGAAAACAACAATAAGACATACTTATTTCCCACACAGGGGTCGTTGGTTTGTTGATCACACAGTTGTCCAGTCCACCCTCCTTCACAGTCGCAGGTAAAGCTGGACTGGCCTGTCGCATGGCAGGTCCCATGCATGCACACCTGCTTCTGGCATGGTTCGCAGCCTGGCAGGATTCCCACTTGCAGCGGGGCTTCGTTGAAGTCCTGCAGCTCGTTGTTGATGTACAAGTTGCGGATGCACCCGTGGAAACTTGTACCATTCTGCCCAGGACCCTGCCGCAGTGCTGCCACATTGGTTGTGACAGGCATGCCTAGATGAGGAAAAGAAAACATTGTTCTCTGAACCTTCCCAAAGAGATTCATTTTAGAAGATGTCTGTGCTGAAAAGCATATTAAAAACTGATTGGGTAACACTAAACATCGACACAGGAGTCCTTTTTCTTATTGAAAATCTGTTGAGAAAATTGATCAAGGTGCATTCATTTCCCTTCCCATTGCATCTTTCCAATTTGTAACACACCAGAGTATATCTATCGACAAATAAACTAATAAAAGAAATCAACCCAACACAGTGCACAAAAAATAGTTTTCAGTTATCAGGTCTTTCACACCTGGGGTAAATTAAACTATGAAATTAAAATTGAACATCATGCCAGCGTCTTTATGTATATGAAAAGGCAAATTTTCGATGGACGTATGCTTTTTCCATGTTTCTTTTGTGTCTAGTGCTCCTGTTAAAGCCCACTGCAGTATGACACATTCTACATAGCAAGAAGTCTCAATAAGTCCTCTCTAGAGTCTCCACCCAGCATGTGTGAGGTAACAGTGGTGCTGTTGCCAAATTCCTGTCATCTTAGAATTGTTCATCGGTTTGCTTTAACAGAATAACAACAGTGCCTGGGTGGGAGTTTCTGAGCGAGTCTTACCTCCTACGTAGAGCGGCGAGTCAATGCTCAGCGTTGACTGCTTAGCCAGGTTCGTAATGCTTTTAGGGTTTCCGCCGTCAACGGAGAGAGAAAGCGTTTCGTCAATGGCCAGCAGCTCCACAACATGGAAGTTCCCATCATTTATTGTTTCCATACTAAAAATGTGAAATTATTATTTTTTAAAAAATTAAAAAAAATTTCGATACTTACAACTGCATGGATTTGTTTAGTTTTCAGGGTGTAGTTGTTCAAAGTACAAAATGACAATATCTTTTGACTAAGTTTTTGAGAACAAAGAACGATTAGTCAGAAAACAGTAAAGACAATAAGATGACATCAAAGCATATATCTGTTACCATGGAAACAACACATACATGCGATTGTTGAGATTTCAAACAAGATTAAAAAAAATAAATAAAAAAATAGATGCCAAATGTCATGCAACTGTAAAACAGTGCTAACTAACATGACTCTTTCTTCTGCGAAGAAAAAAACAATAACCATTCTGTAAAATTCACCAGAAAGCATTTTGGGCATACTGTGGTTTAAATGCTTTATATTATAGCCTACAAGTGAAGCTATCTGATAACTTTATTTTGTCATTAGTTCATCAATAACTTGAAAATGTTCCCAAATGTCCTAGACTGAGGGCAATCTGAAGGGTGTATAAATGTACAAAATAACAGAAATACCAACAGCTAATTTAGCACATCGTTAATTGAAAGTAAATATACTTCACAAAGCTGATATATTAAGGTTATTTGGATGGGATTGCCAAGTTAGTGAACACAGCAGATCATTAAAACTGTGCCTTTAAAAATGAAAAACAGTCTTGGGGGGGAAGTGGGGGGGGGGGGGTTTACTCTTTTAAACAGCAGTAAATGAGCTAGGAGCTGACAGCTATTGTACAAAAAAAAACCTGCAACTTAATGTCAAGTGATGCCAGGAATTCTAAATCAGCCTTGTTATCCAGGCACAAAGCTTCAGTGGACCAGTGCTTTGTATTTAATGTGTGCCTATAATCTGAAAAAAAAAGAATTCCTACAAGCTTCTTTTAAAAAAATAACAAATCTAATCCTGAAATATTTTGTAACAAACTTTTCATTTGGCATGGCTGATGGATAATCTCCTTAAACAGACAATCATGGATCAGGGTTAGTTTGGGTTTTTTTGTACATTGCACGTATTTAGTGCTTGAGGATTTTGCTACGTGACACAGCCTGTACTCTTTTCAGTGTCAATGCTGAATGTTATAATTTGGACAGTATTCCAGTAAGCTTCTTGGGCTGCTGGCTCCCAATGAGGGGCAAACCCGAGAATGCTTGGGTTGAAAAGAAGCTTCGGAAAGTGCTTAGCAAGGAAAAGTGAGGAACATAAATAACACAATGGATGACATAACCACACACGCAATGGAAGATTCATGACCTGTAAATAGCCGAGGATGGATAAGAGCCGGTATCGTAGCTGACACGCACTCGTCCCCGGTACAGTTCCACGGCAACGTGGTCTTTGTCACCTTTATACAGCAAAATCCCGTTGTCTTCATCAGTAGCAATCTAATGCACAAAAGATAAAAAGTGGCCACATAAAACGTTATTGCAGATATTTATTTTCAACTTTAACAGTAGTTTGCAAAATAGCAATTAACTATGTCATTAGTGAATAAATCTGTACCACTTACAACAACTCATTTCAACTATAACTTAACCCAGTCACTAAATTATTTACAGCCAGACCAACATGTGTAAATGGGCATGTCACTAAGGTAATGATCGTCCTTCTGTTCTTAGTTGGGAGAAAGGTTGTGCTGTAGGGAGTTCTTTACCTGTAGGGTGATATTTGCCTCAGGGTGGATCTTAGGTGAGGGGATCTGCAGGTAGGACTCTCTGTTCACAAAGCTCACACTGACCAGTTTTTCGCACTTCTCTCCCTGGTATCCTGGCAGGCACTGGCACACTGGTTCTGTATCTCTCATAATGCACTCTGCCGCATTCTGGCACTCAAAATTATCACAAGGGCTTGTGCGAGGCAAAACCATTGGTGGTGAAAACTCACAAAACAAGCCACTGTACATAAAAACAAAAAAGAGTATATAGTAAAGATTTGACAATAATCACAATATTTATAATAATGATGATGATTAATGATCTTTAAAATTACTACACGCCAGACTGTAAAAGCCTTGGCATCGTCATGCACGTCTAAAAGGCATGCTCATCTATATCTCAATAAGTAAAACCTACCTGTACCCATCAGTGCATACACAGGTATATCCATTTATGGCATCGATGCACTGGGCTCCATTTTTACACTTATTTTCATGGCAGTCATCATAATCAATGTCACACTGGTCACCAACATACCCGGGTGTGCACTCACATCTGTAATAACAGAAAGAAAACCTGTTATCACAAAGGAAGCCCTAATACCTGTGCAGTTTGTAGCATCCACACCAAAATAGTTTCTCCAAAGGATTCATGAACTGTCATGCTCTTTCAACACTTCTCCTATCATGCATGCTAATTCAATAATGACTATATTATTATTTAATTAAAAGTATCTTGCGTGGAGCAGCTTAAAATAAGGCTCCAACACTGGGTTAGTTCTAATTACAGTTTGCAAATGAATAGAATAAATCCCTTTTTAATTAACAATGGCTATTTTTATCCTGCAAATCTTTTCAAATCCGCTAGTCCACTTGACTGTTAGGACCGTTGCTGAAAACAGTCCAAACAAAATAATTTAATTTAGTTTTCAAATCTTTAAAAACATTTTCTTTCTGAAACTACTGTAATACCACCAGCGAAAAACAGATCTAAAAATGAAAAGTGCTGCACATGGACAGACCACAAAACAACAGCATGGAGCTGTCAAAAGTTACTGTTTCAAAAATCAGCAGCATCTGCTTTTTTCACTCCCAGTGTAACAAATGAGTTGAAAGGATTAGAAAATAACTCTCATAAGGGAATATTACACAAATAATATGTATGTTACCTTTGCTTGCTTTTGTCCTTGAAATAACATACTAACATATTTCATCGTTAGAGGGCCAGTGAACTCTTTTTACTCACTTGTATCCCTTGGGTGTCACAACACACTTGGAGTCATGCTTACAGGGGTTCAGTTCTGGGGCACAGAAATCCAGCTTTTCCTCACACAGCTCGCCTGAAAAACAAATTGGGACACAAACTTTTACTGAGGGACAAAATATCATTTGAACTCTGCAATGGATCTACTGCGTGCAGAAAAGTAACATGCCTATTTTGAACATTATCATCAAGAAACCAACTAACACATAATCATCCAGTTGTGTCAATTGTAATGCATATGTCCTTTCCCATTAGACTGTGTCATGGAGCCTTTAATGAAATCACAGAATACATTTTTCAGAAAGGAAATATCCATCAATGATTGGAATTGACCATTTTTTTATTGCATTTGACAGAGCCATGCCCACGAAGGAATGTGATATAGATTTTGGCCCACGGCCTTGTCCATTGGAGCTCTTTATCTGCCCCATCAGCTGGCTGAACTTTAATGAAATGATGATTGATTGATGACAGCTACAGCCAGCAGGCTGGACAAGTGGCACTCTGTTGGAGGCAGAGGCAAGGATCTGTAGGCGATAGTGCTACTTATAGGGTTAGTTTGATTACGTATGTGATTAGAGGGAGGATCCTCCTTTCAGAAACACAACATAGTTTCCAATGAGTGTATGCTTTTGAACTAACTGCCATTGGTATTGATGCCAAAGTCTTTCATAAACTCTATGCACATTGCATTGCATAGAGCGCCTATCCTTTTTTAAATAATGATACAATGCCTTGTAGGGTTTAAAATGACATTGCCTTCCAAGGCTAAAACAAACAATTCTGTCTTCCCAAAGTTTCTGAAAGATGCCAGATGCATGCCTCAGGACACCGTAAATCAATACAAGATTTTGTGCAATTACACACAAGGCACTAAATTATGAATCTTTAATACCAGTCACAATCTCCTGTCCCTTTAGGCAGAACTGTGATGAATGGCTTAATGCCTAGTCATGTGCACCCTGGGAAGAAAACAGTACAGTCATGTAGACAACCAATACTTTGCCACTGATGAATAAGCAGGGTCCGTGGTAACCTATATATTTTTTTTCAATAATGTAACGGTATAACTTGCTGTCCTGGGCGTTGGGCAATATGAATTGCACACTCCTGAATGGCACATGATATTGCAACGGGGTGGAGGCTGGCAGAGTACCAATTGCCCTGCCACTGGCAATAATTGTCATAATCATTAAATCACAGTTCAGCCAGCTCAGAAGGAGGGGGGGGGGGGTACATGACCCAGAAGCCAAGCGCCCTGCTGCTGGCAATAACTGTCATAACTAAGGCCCTGTGAAAATTGTGATCGTCACTATATGCAATCTAAATTAAAATACTACACACCGTAAACAAGAAAATGGATGTCTCTAAAAGGTCAAACAATGTGTCTGCAGCAGATCATGTAAAGCAGTATCCAGCAGTTGTTTTACACAGCGATGGAGGTAAACTCTTCTGTGTCCTGCAATGTTACTGTAGTTCACTATCGAAACTCATCAGTTGACAGGAATTTAGATTCAAGTATTCACCGAAAGAGAAAGGCTGAAATTCAGAAAAGACTGGCAAAGAAACAAAAATGATGACTTCCATCTTCCAAAAGCATACTTATTAAATTTTGACCTGACAGAGGCGTTTGTTTGCGCAAATATTACTTTTGAAAAATTGGACAACCAAAAATTACAGAAATTCTTCAGACAGAGTGTAGCAAATGGTGGAGTGATTCCTTCATCTGCCCAGCTGAGACATGAACACTTACCTAAAGTTGCCAAGTTATCACAAGCAGGAGATTAAGGAATTGGTAAAACAGTCGCTTGTCAGTGGTCACATTGACGAGTCGACACGTACACATGATCAGTATGGGTTACACATTGCATTTGTTTTGCAAGACCTAAATGGTGAACATGCATCTGACGTACTAGAACTGAAAGCTGTCCTGTAGATACACTTTACCTACAGGCTGTTAATTACAACACCGTTTCACAAGCTATTGTAAAGTGCTTGAATAACTTTGATGTTAATGTTGACATATAGTCTGTACAAACAATTTATTTTATATTTCCGTGCACATTCCACGAAAATTACCTGTGAAACTGCCATGAATATTAAAGAAAATTTCTGCGATTTTCACAGGGCCTTAGTCATAATCATTAGATCACAGACTGCCACTATTACTGCTGCTGGCAATAACTTTTATTAATCAATAACCATTACACCACAGTGAGTCAGTACATGGGCCTGGGGATGTGGCTCAGAGTGCCACTCGTCCTGCCCACTGGCAATAGCTGTCATCAAGCAATAATTATTTATCCCTGTGAGCCAGCACACAGGACAGCTTTGGAGCTCTAATGGAGAAGGCCACGGAACAAAAAGTATATTACGTTTCTCTTGGTCCTTCTGTCAAACGCAATAAAGAATCAGTCAAACCAATCTTTGGTGGGTATCTCCTTTCTGAATCAATACAAAAAACATGTCCCCTGGCATTATGTTAATTAGCTTATGCATCTTATTGCTTCTCCATTGTTTTTGTTCAATACATTGTTTTGAACTGTGTCCTTTCTACTGGCTCTTTAATTACAGCTTGGCAATAAGGATGCATCAGCTTTTGTAGAGCTGGAAGAATGCAAACTAATAAAAAAAGGTGCACATTGTTGTTAAACTGTAAAACATCCACGGTCCAGTGAGCATAACTAACACTAGAACCGCCACTGTTAAAATTTAAATTACTCTGCGTGTGCTAAAGATCCGCAGTGGTCTGCTCTTGACTTTTCCTTAATACTTTTTTTAATACTCCAAAAAAGTTATAAGCACTTCTACCTAGAACCGTCAAAAGTAGTCATTTTGATGGCTTGTTGCAATACATGCTTCTATTGTTAATATAACCTAAAATATGCTATTTTTTATATGTATACAAGTCAGTTTGTTATCTCTACCCCCGCTGAGTTTACAGCAGTATGTACTTGAATAGAATATTTCTCTTGACATCTGGATATTTGTTATCCAAATATCTATTGTAATCCTAGCAATTCCTTGGAGTACTGCCGCCTGGCTGTCTATGTGAGCATATATAGTCTGCTCTCTTATAATATTACTATTACAAGAATTTTTCGAGAAATCTTATTATTTTTGTGTTTTGATTCGAGAGCAATTACAGTTATATTTGCCTTGGCATCAGAAATTTTGAACGACTTCACTGAAAACAGCGTTTCCTGTTTCAAGCTAAACATAAACATTACATGGACAAGCAGCTGTTTCCAACAAAAGCACTTTGTCGCTTGACAAACAAACCTGTCAAATTTGGGATCAAGTTTTGGCTGGCAGCGGACTCTACCCCTACTTGTGCAAAGATGAAACTTTCACAGCTGGATGAGACAGGGTGACAATGTGTTAGGCTGATGTAACCATGCTTAGGAAAAGGGATAAATGTTACTATATATATATATATATATATATATATATATATATATATATATATATATATATATATGTTATTTTTTTTATTTCATTGTAATTAGCAAAACAGTAGAAAAAAAAAAAAAAACAGCCTGGTTGGGACAGTAAACCAAGCAAGAAGAGTTTCCACCATCTGCGCAAAACGTAGTACTCAGTGAAAGCAATCACCGGTGTCCAGTTGCTGTATTTTATAATGTATTGGACATGGCAGCCATAAATTCCTTCGTTTTGTACAATGAATGCAGCGAGGAAAATATGGGTAGGAGAGATCTCTTATGATTAAGGCCCTGTGAAAATCGCGAAAATTTTCTTTAAAATGCATGGCAATGTCAAGTATCGTATTTCGTAGAAAGTGAACGGAAATATAAAATAAATTACATGTACAGATTACTTCTTTTAAAAAAAAAAAAAAAACAGCACATAGATAAATGCACTGACATCAAAATTAACATCAAAGTTACTCAAGCACTTTACAATAGCTTGTGAAACAGTGTTGTAATTCACAGCCTGTACGTAAAGTGTATCTGCAAAGAAAGCTTGTTCAACATTACGTCTTGCAAAACAAATAAAATGTATACCCCATACTGATATTGTGTATGTGTCGACTTGTCAGTGTGACCACTGACAAGCAACATTGTTTTACCAATTCCATAATCTCCTGCTTGTGATAACCCGGCAACTTTAGGTAAGTGTTCATGTCTCAGCTGGGCAGATGAAGGAATCACTCCACCATTTGCTACACTCTGTCTGAAGAACTTCCGTAACTTTTGGTTGTCCAATTTTTCAAAAGGGATATTCGTGCAAACAAACGCCTCTGTCAGGTCAAAATTTAATGAGTGGACTTTTGGATTTTTTTCTGTTTCTCTGCAAGTAAATTTTTTTCTGTTTCTCAGCTGTGGATTTCCGCCTTTCTCTTTTCGGTCAATCTAAATGCCTGTCAACAGAACGATTCTCGGTAGTGATCTGCAGTAATGTTGCAGAACATACAGAACAAGAGCTTACCTCCTGATGCATACTGCTTTACCTGATCTGCAGCAGACACATTTTTAGACTTTCTAGAGACATCCATTTTCTTGTTTACAGTGTGTAGTATTTTAATTTAGATTGCATATAGTGACACAACATAATCAATGCACAGCACTATGTGCATGGTGAATGTTACATGCAGGCACATAGCAGAGCTGTACAGTTTCGTTAATGTGATTTTTTTTTTTGTATGAAATACAAATAATTATGAAATTATTTTTATTTCTTAAGAATATTGTAAAAATCGCAGTCTTGGGCTAATTTCACAATTTCCGCACAGCCAGCGATTTTCACAGGGCCTTGCTTATGATGCTAGCCACGGAGCTTTGGCAGAAACATTTTGATCAGAAAATTGCAAAGCGGCAGGGAAACGGATCTCAACCTGGATACAGTGCACATCAAGTGACACACGCAACAGAAAACAATGCCAGGTAACTAAATGCACTAAAAATAAAACATCTGATATCTGTGCCCAGTGTGAAAGAGCAGTATGTGGTAAATGCACACAAGTTGATAAGCGTTACATCTGTGGATTGTGCTAATATTGGGACTATTTTGAAGTATGTTTCCCTGATTGTGCATTCCCGCTACACAATGGGTACTGAGTTGTTTTTTTTTGTTATTTTTTATAAATAATTATTTAGATTTTACAATGGTGTACGCGGCCTACATATAACCAGTTTGCAGCTGGTTACACAATATTTTCTATTGAAATGTTAATTTTATTATAGTTTTTTTTTCATTTTTTAAAGTCGTGCTGTGCAGTAGGCTAATGTGAAAAAAAAGTATTTTATGTTATTTTGTAAATAATTTCATATGTACACATAGCAGTTTACACAATATCGTCTTTTGAAATATTTATTTTATTAGTTTTTTATATTTTACGTCATGCATTATATACGCTAATTTAGAAAAATGAAGACTTTTATGTTTATTTTTTCATTTAAATACGGTGTTTCTGCTATGCAAATGTTAGCTATGATGTTCATAAATAAAACTTTTGAGTGATAGTTTGTGTTTCATTTTCATATCGAAGCTGATTAAAATTTACCCGTCAAAATGACTACTGTTGGCGGCTCTAGGGAGCAGCATAAACCCGGCAGTTTTACTGCTAAACAACTCAAAACATCTCTATGACTGAATTCTGAACACAAACTAATTTTAGCGTTTTGCATTAATAAACTAATTTATTACAAAGTATGAGTTGCCACACACAATATCAACCTTTGTGATTTTCAGTTAGAAACTGTCTTGTTTAATACCATAAATATATCTTTTTTTGTTGGGTGAATGCCTTCTTGCTGCATTAAAAAGTGTTTTTTTTTTTTTGGTTTTTTTGCTGCATTTTGAATTTTGAACCAAGTCAATAAAAGGTTTTGGCTTCTCAACCAAGTTAACCGAAGAGTTGATACAAAGCACTATAGTCTTTTTTTTGTTGTTGTTTGATTTTTTGGACAATATTGTTAAAACGTTATTTTGAAAGTAATAATAATAATAATAATAATAATAATAATAATAATAATAATAATAATAATGTTGTGTTAGTTGAATAAAGTTAATGAATACGCTGGATTTATGTTGGAACTGTATTGCTTCCATTCTTGCACCCCTCGTGTATCTAGCAAACCATGTTGCCATGATTCTATTTCTGTACACTGAGCAATGTCTATGATGGACTCTGAAAACCATGCTGCCTAACTGCAGGAATGAAGCAGGAGAAGGAGAAAGACACAGAATCACATAAAGATAAAGTAACTTCAACTAACCTTTTTCCACCTCATTCAGGTTAGCAGCTTGCAGTGACAAAAGCAGAATAGACAAGACTTTTTACATTGTAAAACAAAAGCAGAGCACTAAGACAGTAGCTAGAAGCAGACAGCAAAAGCAAAGCAGACATTATACTTCTACTGTAACAAAGACTGTAACATGGAAAGCTGGGTCAGATGCCACCATATGCAACCTGATTACAAAAAAAATAAAATAGTTTGATTCCCTGCTGTAGTAAGAAGTTTAGTTTCTAAAGAAATCCTTAGCCAAGTCTTTGCAATAACTTTGGAATGATGTGAAGGCACTTCCAGTAAAAATGACTGAATACAAAATAAAATAGTACCAAATAAATTCAGATTAAAATGGAACAACTAAAGTGTTTATTTTCCATGGACTGAAACAATCTTGGATGCTAACAGCGTGTTGTTATGAAACATTCCTGATAATGACTAGCTGAATAGTTAACAGCCACAGATTCGCTATCTAGTAGTTATTCATGGAATCTTGCAGATTGCTCTGCTGTTTCCACATGACTGAACGTTAAATGATAAGCAATTCTGCTTGTCTGGATTAGTCCCTTTTAACACTGACAATATGTAGTGAAAATAACACACTGTTCAGTATAATACAACTTATTATGTAACACTAAAGTATTGCCTTTGACTTTGAGCTTTTAGAATCTCTATTGTCCCAGCAGATCTTGTCTCACCTGTCTATGGGATGTTTGTTACGAACATGTCTGCTGGTAAAGAAACAACAGCACTGTGTTCAGAATCACTGCTTAAAGGGTTGCTATGGAGAATATGAAGTTGTCAAACTTGGATTTCAAGAGGCCACTGTCTACAGTTAAGGTTACAAGGATTAACTTGCATCTGAGAAGCTGTCACTATCTGAAAAGCGTTCAGGTAGAATTTCATATGTACTCTGTTGAGGTCATTACTTGCTGATAAGTTAAACTGACATGTCAATGTAGTCCAATTGGAAACAAATATACCTCACTTGCACAACAGCTGGGTTTACAATGTTGTTATACTTGTGTGTTTTCGTCAATCAAATTAGTTTTTTGTTAAAAATAACCAAACAGGTTTTTTTTTTTATTTTTTTTTTTAAATATACTGTATATATAAGAACTTGTGTTTTGGCTATTTATAGGAATATAACAAAACTCTTCATTTACCTGTGTATTCAGCTGGGCAGTGACAGGTGTAGTTATTGATACCATCCACACAGGTAGAGTTGTTTTCACAATCATTATCCTCACAGTCATCAATGTTAATCTCACAAGCCTCTCCTTCAAATCCATCTACACATGTGCACCTGGAAAAATAAAGCATACACCTTTTGCAATGTGTGACTGTTTTACCCTATTTTATTACTCATTCAGAAAAAATAGTTTTTTGTTTTTCCTGTATGAGTAATGATGAAAACAGCAGCACTACATATTTTACACTGGAGGTTATACAGCTGATTAATCTTTCGACAGAAAGTTCTTGATAATTCCTTAATGAAGTGCAGGGACAAAGACTTTCCCATTTCATGTACCACCTAGTATGCTTGATAAGAAGATGACCAGTCTCTGTGGAATTATTTAGGTGATTTCAGAGAGTGCTTTGTTTTATTAATTTATTATTATTATTTATTATTAATATTCTCTGATTAACTAATACCAGATTTAAAGTGCTCACAGCGTGTTTAGGTGCAGGGCTGTGCAAGCATGGCATTGCTCACATTCCTGGCGCTGAAGTGTGACAGAAACCAAATGGACCTGGTTATTGTATGCTCTCGCTTATTTAAGGAAACATAGTTGTCCTACCTCTGTCTCAAACTTAATTAAAGGTTCACTCCGTATTTAAATGGACTGTAATAACTGAAATTAGCAAGGTAAATTTAGAGTAAGGTAAAATTAAATCAGACAAATCCACTTCACAGCAGAAAAGCACATAGTTGGGTAAATGTTTATATACCAGAAACCCTCTTCCTCTCCCTCCTTCAGCTGGCAAGTTCCTCTATTTTGACATGGGTTACTGATACAGGCATGAATGGGAACATCACAATCTTTCCCCTGTTAAAAGTAAAACAAACATACTCCTTAAATAAAAATAATATAAAAAAAGTACAGATAAAGCCATATTAAAACATAAGGCACAGGAGTATACCTTAAATCCATATGGACATGTACACCTGTAGAAGTCTAACGGATCATTGTTGCAGGTGCCATCATTTTTGCAGGGGTTTGACATACAAGGATTACACTTGGCAAGAATGTTTACATCAACAGGCCCTATAAAAACAAATAAGCACACAGATCATAATTATAAATTGTCAAACACCTTGATGGCAACACATGTTTCAATAGATAACGATACAAGGTAAGGGACACCCAAAGGAAAAGACAGAATGAAAGGCAAATTACTGTTCAGAAGACTGCCACACATATCAGTGATTAAGGTTTAGGGGCAAACATCAAAAGAAGAACATGCTCATCTTCTGTAGTCTTATTGGGCGAAAGTTAAGAGAGTTCAGTGTGACTCAGAAGGAAACCGTTTCTACTTTACCTCTCCTCAGAAAACCGCAAGGCCCTGGAATGTCTACAGGCAGATTTGTGAAAAGTTAAAAGCGTAAAGATTACATGTTTGAGAGAACATGCAAGAAATGACTAGATATAAAATAGATTAAAAATTGATTTCTGTAAATAGTGTTAACAAGAAAAAGAACTGGTAGCAGTGCACAACTGTGTAAAAATAAAATTTTCTAGGCAAAAAATAACAACGAGTGTTGCTGTTAACATTTTGACATGAGATAAGGTTAATGAAAAAAACACATCTCGTGATAAAAGATTGTAATAAATTTGTATTTGCTGTTTTTAATCAACTATGATGGTTTATTTATACTCTGCTGTCAATGGTAGATGTTGACACAGTATTCATTTTGACAGCATCTGTCAAGATTTCCCCAAATATGTAGACCTAATAAATCCCAACTGTGGCTACAAATTGCTGAAGCACAATATAGATTATCAACAAAATGTCAACATCAAGCTCAAGTCTGAAATGTTGTTGTTCCTGTAATGGATTCATAAAAAAGGAATCTCTCGTAATGTTTAGTGGTGTTTGGTGTACTGTACCTTCACAGCTGAACTTCTTGGACGGAGTAGTGAGAAGCAATTTATCTGTCATTTCGCCAGGGCCGGTACAGCGGGCAATACCGGGCTCTTTGTACCCTGATTTTACCCAGTCTGAGAGCCACTGCATGTTACAGTCACAGTATAGTGGATTGGCACCAAGAGCACTGTAATCACAAAATAGCCCTACTGTTATGAAATGAACATGTTTTTATGAGCTACTGTGTTACAAAGCTTGATGTATATGTACGAAAAATACTTTGCTTTAAAACATACGCTAGTTCAAGGAGTGCCGTGCAGTTGATGTATTTTCCTTTCATAGACTCTTTACAGAGTCAATATTATACGAAACTGAATATAAATGGTAAATTAAAGTAACATGACATATTAGATGGTCTATTTGATGGACTTAATGTCAGCCAAAATGTACATGCTGATACTACCTAATCAAAGAAAATCTATTCAAAGAACTTCTGCCTGCTTGCATTACTTCCCATCAAACACACTGTAGCTACTATGAAACGCATTCATTGGGCAATTTATTGTTATAGTGTGTGATTAAGGTGAGCATTAACAATCTCTATTAAAATGACACAGTTTCTTCTTTTCTTCTCAGTGCAGTCTGCTACTGCAATCAGTCGAATGCCTTTCAACATAATATTTAAGAGACTGTATTGTACAGCTTCTATCATGTTCCTTCTCAATAAAGAAGAGGCCACATGTAAAGGCATTGCACTTTCAAGTCGAAATCCAAAACCACTTTTCCTTTCCAGCTATCAATTTCTATTACTTTTGGGAAGATAATTTGACAGCGTTAGTTGGCCTCACTCAGTGCGTACCACCACTCTGTCACCCTGGCTGACTGACTAGGAAAAGCCCCCTTGGGGCAAGAAGACTTTGAAAAATGCATCCAGACACCAAAATACCCCTGTGCTCCTCCTAAAGCACGGGAAGGTTCGCTCTGGCTTGAATACTTACAGATGTGACAGTGAGGAGAGATCGTGGAAGGCTCCCCCAGGGATCACAGAGATGTCATTGCCGTGCAGGGACCTGCAAGGGAAATGCAGCACAAGATCAAATCAAGTCTCAAAAATAAATGAGGTAAGACATCTCTTTTAAAAAGCATCCTGCTACTAGAATGGCAACGAAATACACAATTCAGTTGCTCTTTACCTTTATATTAGTCTTGCTGTTGTTTTCCCCTGAGGCTTCCTTTAACCAATACAATATAAATGTAATGACAGTATGTCTTCGATAGAGGTTAAAGACACATATAGGGGGCAGTAATCTAGTAGTAACAAGCTACAGAATAAGGCCATCTTAATAAGCATTGAATTACGCAGAGAGAAAAAAAGAGTACTCACAATAATCTAAGTGATTTCAAGCCATCAAACGCCTTCACAGGTATACATCTCAGTCGGTTGTAACTCAGAATTCTGGAAGAAGATAGATCACACTTATTTACTGATAAAAGGGTAGCACGGATTGCAAGAACAACAACATTTAGTGCTAGAGTGGTAGAACTATATTTGTGTTTGTTTGAAGTTAATGTAAGATCAATACAATTAATGTGAAGGTGAGACTCACAGTGTAAGAAGTTCAGTCATGTTGCTGAAGCTTTGGTTGGACAAAGTGCTGATGTAGTTGTTACTCAAATCGCTGAAAAAAAACCCCAAAAAAACAAGTTCAGTTAAAATTTAACCCAAAGCGCATTTCCTTTCCTGTATTCAGAGTGAGATAGCAAGTATGATAAACTGCTTAAAAATAAATACACCCAAACAAATACACACCACCTATCAAAACAGTATTAATCATTCTCTCTTTGGGTATTCTGGTGCAATCAACCACGTGAACCCTCTAAGAATATAGTTATATTGAGCAATACAGCTAGCAGGTAATTTAACTTAAATATTTGTGTTGTGCTGAACAGCAGTTTACTTGTAAACGGTACCTGTTGTTACCATACATACATTCCATTCCCTTCAAATGTGTAAGCCCCAAATAAAAATAACCTCTGGAAAGTAGAATGGAAAAAGTAGGGTTTGTGTATTATCATGGTGCTGAAGAGTTGTAGAGTTGTATTCTATATACAGTATACTAGATTAAAGAATAAATAGCAGGGTTCTAAAAAAACTAATGCTATACTTCCCCATGTGTTGCTACAACTGTTTAAACAATGTACATGTCATTTTTCTTTTTATTGTTAACATCCTGACGAATTTGTACACTTATAAAACTTAAGGTCTGTTTCAAAGATCTTTTCAAAATGGCCGCTCTAGTCCACTGGGGCTTGAGATCTGCCCTCTAAGTCACAGTTGTTGTTAAATGTAAATGTCATCTCTACAATGCATTCTGTTTCGTCTTCATTTTACCTATTTTAATACTGTTATATATATACAGTATATAAAAAAAATGAAAGGCAGATTGTATAGTGGGACCCCAACCTTCACCCCCAAAAAACTTTTCATAATCATACAGTAGCCCCTCGCTAAACCAGACATGTTTGTCCGACATAAGGAGGCGCTGGGTTTAACAACAATACAATAAAAAATCACACACACATAAATTTACAGTTCTCAATGTATTTTAAATGTATAAATCACTGCGCTGAAACAACACTAATGTGTTTTGGGTGTACAATGCGAGTAAAAGAGTATTTGAAATTGAAACTAAATGATTTTACGCTTTTTTATTTTATTTTAATTATTACTGTTTTTAACTTGGTCTATTAGCCTAGACAATAAACACGATCACGGTCCTATACAGATGCTCAGAATGAGCTGGAGGGGTTAGCAGCACATATGTGCAGTCCATTGCTTCCAACACTCTGGGAAAACCAGAAATGTGACAGATTTGTAAGTACACCTTGACTTTAGTGAAAATTAGTTACTTGGGTCTTCGTCTCTGGCCACACACGAGAAAAAGCGGATTGGGAAATGCCAGCAACAAATCATTACAATATTTTTGATCCCTCATTTGTACTATCTCCACCCTTTTTTTTTTTGCGAATTTCTGCAGGAACGCCCAGAATTACATATTCATTTAAGGCTGAAGCGAAAATAAGAACTGTGACTGCAAAGCACTCGTTAAAATGATGCTAACAGTTTTGCGTTGGTTTAGTATATTTCACGCTACACTTCCGACTGGTTTGCATGTGGTTTGCATGATTGCGACAGACGCAACGCTTTTGTACATCTACCCCTTTATATTTTCTGGAACCCTGCTATTTAGTCTTAAGGTCTCTAATTAAACAAAGTGGGACACTGTGATATAAACTCTTGCAAATATATCAGATTATCAATTGCTGTGTTTTTTCATGATTTTAATTAAATCCACTCACATTTATTTTTATTAAAAAAAAAACAACAACACACACATATATATATATATATATCCATGTCTTTCCCTCAAGGGTTTTCCAGTGCAAAAAATGGATGGATTTAAGCAATAATTTCTAAATGTAATGAGTTGAAACTAAATGGATGCCACATTTCACCAGTAAAAAACCACATACATGAGTGCTAGGTGCTTGTAATTAGAGAGTTCTTTTGGAGCCTGGGTGAACTGATTTCCATCCAAATACCTGAAACAAAATAGAAACTCTGGTTATTTTAAAATTAAGGAAATTCCACAATTCACGCACAGTAAATTGATATTTTCTAGAACCAAAATAAACAATACCATATACTGTATATTTCATAAAACTAAATAACCATTTCAAAAGAACTTAATAGGGGTAATTACTCTACCTTTTTTATTTCCTATTTTCTACTGCAACATGCTACAGTAAGAACAGAATAACTCAAGTAATCAAAAGAAAAACAGCAGTGATTATACATTTGGAAAATAAAATGTGCTTGCAAAATTACATTGTTAAATGGCATATTTTACATAATGCTAAAACTGTTTAAAGTTACAATTAACTATAAATTATTTCAGGAGGAAAAATCAATTGTCACAAAGCTTTTGTCAATGGCCCTTAAGTACTAGATCTGTCACGGAATTTAAGTGAGTGATCAGCCTTTTAAACAAAGACAAATTAATACAAATTGCAAATAAAGATCAAAACTATCAAGACAGGGAAGGAGGTATATAATAAAGTTTTATGATTGGATACTGCACATTTGTGTAGTGGCGGCGAAAGTTTTTTACAACTGGGGGGGGGTGCAAAACTCCCTCACTGATATTTTTAGTGTTCCCATTGAAACACTATTTGATATTAAAAATAATTAATGCCCTATCTAAAAAAAAAAAAAGCAGCTCAATTGCAACCAAAGCCTTAATTATGTCAGTCAAAAATGTCATACAAACTATATTTCATTTTTTTATATATACATAAACAATTCATTTTGACATTTTGAGGATGCAGGATGCACTGCCTCCTTGCCCTCCAAACATTTTCATTTACTTACTGTTTCAGTGCAGATTGGGCGATGTAATCTCTACTTGGAAATGAACCTCCAGACTATTGAAATAATGCACTTTTTCAAAGATAGTTTTTTTAAAGGCTTGATTGATATCTCGTTAAGTAATTAATTATTACACACAGTCTGAAAGTGTATGTTTCAGAAGTGCTGTTTAAAACTCAGCATACGCTAATACATTGGTTACTTTAACCTTAACCTACAGCTTTTCAAAGCTTTACATCTGTGTACAAAGATAAGGATATTAGGATTCAGGCTATGCATGATTGGGATCAAGCCTCCAGTTGATTAGAATAACCTTATTTCACCTCTTTTCTGTTTCTCTCAAACAATGATTCAGTGCCGTCAGACAATCAGCTTACAGCCTGATGGTAGATGTAGAGTTGGACAATAATTATATTTTCATTTAACGATTATCGGCTGTAAATTATCACAATATCATGATTATTGGCTGAATAAATAAAATATGTAAAATCTCTTGGAACTGATCATATTTAAAGCTACATATATACTTGAGCAACATGAAAGTGACTTGTAGAAGCAGTTGAGTTTAGAAGAAATAGACAGTTTTCAAAGACAAGCACTTTTAATAAAAGTTATGAAACAATGGTTGGTTACAAGAAAGCAAAAATAATACAATCAAATGTGTTTGTTTTGGTAGCTTTTCAAAATATAGGCTAAAAAAAAAGTGTGTTAAAAAAAATGTTTTCCAGTTTCTACAAATACCAAATTGTGTTTTATAAATATCAGCTGTTGAACACTTTGAGCACAGAGTCGATTACAATGCTCAACAGCCTGAAATTTCAGACGGTGCTTGAAAGCAAAAAGTGTTTATTTATGATAAAGATCTAATTGAGCTATACGTCTAGAAGATAAAAACAAATTTAGACTAAGTTTCAATGTAATTTATATAAAAAAAAATGCTACAGTATTTGTTGTACTTGTGTCTGTAGTTTAAAGAACAGACAAATTAAGTTTAGACAAATATTAAACGTTTGCCATAAGGTTTTTTTTTTTTTTGCACTGAGAATTGCAATTGCATTTAATGTATGTTAAACTGTCAAAATGATAAATACGCAAAAGGTCCACTTTTCTACAATAATTTACAGCGAGCTGTATGTTTTTATTTTCCTGCTTTGCCAGTGCAAACACGATGACATTAAGTTAAAAGCAAGAACATTGTTTAAAATCAATAATTACACAGAACTGTATCAACTTATGGATGCATATCCTTGCACATCAAATGTGTGATCCTTGCAATATTTTGATTTACATTCCATAAGTTAATGTTTGAACTTCTCTGCTCAGATTTTATTTTACTGTGCCTCTGTCATATTTTGGTCTCCCAGAAACATGTGAATATGAGTCTGGATTATGATCTTTAGATGGGTGAAGAGATTAGTGGTATTCCCTTTGCATGGTATTGTCTCACACAGGACTGATTTTTTTTTTCTCCTAAAATCTTTTCTGCCGGTTCAGGGCTTTTTGCAGCTGTCATCGCCAGTGGCTTCAAACTTTCCCCTTACTCAGTAAGGCTTACTCCACATGTTACAACAACTTCCCACTATGCAGTGTGCACAGGTCACGCCTGATGCCTCACACAGACAGTTCAGTGCCGCTTACTACGTCAGTGCAGTTACTGTTACACACAATTGTATCATACTGTGTAATGGATGATATGATTATCGATAATTATTTTCGCAATAAAGTTATAGACGCAAAAACATTATCGATAATATCAGGATAATCGATTATTGTTCCAACCCTAGGCAGATGTCCAAATTGATTTCATTATCCACCAAAACCAATCAGTACTTTGCAATGAGAAAAGCAACCAGCCCTGTACCTGCAACTGAATCAGCCAATCACGAATCATTACAAGTTTAAGGTCAATCTAGATTGCTATAGGTTGTTCTTATAGAACATAATGCCACAGATATGATAGTACCCTCTCAATGAAGGCTGTGATTGTTGACCTTGACTTTCGTTAGTGCTTTCAAGCCAAAGGATGCACAACTGAAGTCTTGGTTAATAACATACACTACTCGTCGCTGGGCACTATCGCTTAAAATAAGTGACCCTGCTGCAGAGACAAAAGTGCCATTTTTCTGCTACTCACAGTTCTGTTACTTCCTTGGGAATGCCCTTAGGTAGAGCCTTCAGTCCTTTGTTGCTGCAGCGTACCACAGTGTCTAAGCAGGTGCATTCTGCAGGGCAGCGAGCAAGCGGGGAACAGCTATTGTCATCGTTTCCTGTGGGAGGAAATCACTGCTTACTTAATATGCTACAATTAAGATGAATTTCAAAGGCACTGTTTCCATCCTACATGTTTCAGTTTGCAGATGACCTTGCTATGTCATCACACAACGTGATCTGAAATGTTTCTGTGAAGGACAATCATATAAAGGCACTGCATGGATTTTCTAAGAAAACACTGAAGGCTTTCACATAGGTTTGAGCCAGTCTTTAAGCTGTTGTTTACTATCTACAGATGTAACTATTAATAGATTAGAGGTACATATACAACCAGGGTCATCACTACCCTCTCAATCTGGATTACAAATTAATTACCATCACAGGTGAAGTCCTGAAGGGCTACATCCTGAATGGGGATCTCCTTCAGGAAATAAGGGTTCTGACACCTGGGGTTCCCAGTCACGATCCTCTTCTTCCTCAGCCAGTCACCCAGCCAGGCCAGGTGGCAGTTACAGTTGAAAGGATTGGCCAGCAGGTTTCTAGCATGAACAGAAGACAATACATGATTAGCAACACTACTGCAATGCTTGCTATTGTTATTAACTGCCTTGACATAGAGAATGTGTGTCTAACAAGGGCTTTTTAAAAAAGATCCTTCCTACCATTAGTACTGGTTTGCAGCACACATTTCAGTTACCCTTGTGCTGAAGGCTTGAGCTGTTGCCAAGTTTAATGAATAGGAACTGAATCATAATCCTGTTATGCTCAGACACCTCTGCTATACTGTTGACTCTATTTAATTATATACAACTCCTATCCTGAATGAAAGATTTTACAGTAGTTCAATTTTGCAGCTACAGTCCAAATAAAAGCATAATTTCAAACTATTACAAGAAGAAGAGATTAGGCGAGATTGTAAAACAGCAGTTTGGTTTTATGTAGCTGAATCAGGGCGTTTGTATTTTACAACTAATTGAAATGGTCAGAGATTTGACATGCTGTCAAACTATAGGGTGCCGATAATAAAGTAGTTTAATATTCAGATGAATAGTGGATTGTATTAAATTATTGGATTTTACTTAAACATAGATTGTTCATTCAGCTGTCATTTCTTAAATTTAAATTACTCTGTGCGCTGGAGAATATGTTAACCATCTAACCTGACAGCCACCTCGATTACATGCCAGTTAAAAAAAACGAATTTCCTGTTACTAGACTGTATGCGTCTGACAGCTTGCCAGTTCAGCACAATTTTATTGCAAATTCCATTATTTCTAAACACGCTGCTGTAAATGTTATGTCTTACGCATGTAATGTGCTTTCATTTCTCACTCACTGAAACTAGTATTATTCAGAAGCAGGGCAACTAGAAAAAACTGATATTCTTGCAAACACATAAAGCAAAAACGGTAAAGCATGCAACTTAGGAATACCTGTCTAAAGTGATCCATATACAGTCACCACCAGTTACACCATACAGGGTTATTTTGGGCAGCCATTTAAATCAGACAAATAGTGTTTACCATTCCCATTAATTTCAATAACAAAGGCATTGTTTATACTGTGTTAAGCACAGCGTATATTTCAGGCAAACTCAGCTGTTTGGATCTCGTTATGTGCCATTCACATATATTTAAATAACAAACACAGTGTTTATACTGTAGTAATCGCTCTTACTAATCTACCAATGAGATGTTTTCGCCCTGTTACCTTGCCATTTACAGATTTCTATAAAAAGACAGTATCACTGTAGTAAAAAAGCTTGACAGATCGATCAATCAGCTGTTTCCACCTTGTTACTAAGTGATTACCTGTACTGTACCTTGGCTATTTAATCCCTGTACGCAGTGTCGCGTTTATTTACAGTTTGAAAAAACAGCACTGACTGCAACAGCAAGCAAGCATGGCTGGAAAGGAAAAACGATGAGCATCAGCATTAAAATTCAGTATAAATATAATGTCTCTATTAGATGCTGTGAGCTTGCTAAAGCATGCTTGGAACTCTGTTAGTCAGCAAACAATGCAACGTTGCTTCAAAAAGCTGGGGACACGTGGGAATGGACCTGATTATGGACTGGGGAAGGGGATGGGAGTACTCTGTAAATGTGTGTTTGTAAATTGTGTTATTCTTGTTTGGATCTGTTGGCGTTCTCAGTGTGTTTTTGGTGCTTGTGTGACTACAGCTGAAATTGCCTGTGTGTGAGTGTGCCACTGAGGGGGGTGGGAGCAGGTCTGACATGAGCAGTCAGAGATAGGGAGTGTTGGGCCAATGAGTGAGGAAAAGGGAGGGACTTGAGTGTGTGTAGAGATCATAGTTGCTAAGTCCTCCTATCCGGAATTGGGCTTGTTTTTATTGAGTTGCTGTTTTTTGTAATAGGTTGTGTGACTTCAACAGTTAAAAATGGTTGTATTATTATTTTATTTATTTATTTATTTATTTCTTAGCAGACACCCTTACCCAGGGCAACTTACAACTGTATACAAAAATAATCTAGAATTACAGTACATTTAAAAGCAAGATACAAAATACAATGACTTCAGTCCTAATAAGAGCAAATGCAAAACACAATATGACTTTATATCGGGGCAGTTCAAGAGCAGGTAACAGTGTTGATAGTTACATCAGGGTTAGATACGAGTGCAAGTGAAATACAAAATACTACAGATTGGGTTAAGTTCAGGATTGAATACAGTAAAATAGGGAGCAGATAAGTGCTAGTTAAAGTGCATTAAAGGCAGAGTGCTATATAGTCCAGAAGGGGAGAGTTGAGTTTTCCAGGTGTTGTCTGAAATGGTGTGTCTTGAGGAGGCACTGGAAGGTGGTCAGGGACGGAGCAGTCCTGACATCCATAGGAAGGGGGTTCCACCACTGCAGGGCGAGGGTGGAGAAGGAGAGGGTTCTGGAGGCAGGGGAGCGTAGAGGAGGTACAGCCAGTCTTCTAGTGCAGGCAGAGCAGAGGGTTTGGGTGGGGGTGTAGGGAGAGATGAGAGTGTAGGAGTGTTTTTGGTGATTGACTGGTGTCAACGTATATGCACGTCTTTAGAAAAAAATATGGAATTTGTATAAAGAGCCTCACTCCCCTCCATCTGAAATGAGTTGTGCTTGTTTTGGGTTTGTTTTGAAAGGCAGTGCTGCTTTTTTTATTTCTCGTAACACTTGGCAACACTTGGCAACACTGGTGGAGTTTGAAAGAGAGAAGCAGGATCTGGCGGCAGGAGACTTGAGATAGAGAGTTAAGAGAGGTTGAGTTTGTAAGTGAGAGGAGAGAAATGAAAGCCATTGTTCACCTAAAACTAAAAAAATAATAGACAGGGTTTTCTACAGCTTTGAACCGCAACTGCTGCTGTCTCATTATATCCTGGAAACCCCGCAGCTCAGCACTACAATATGTAAATAAATCCTGTTCGCCTGCAGGGCGTATCAACTTCAACCTCCATCAAGATCTCCTGCCTGTCAGCGAGTGCACGCATCCACACGACAGACAGCTACCCTGCCACAAGCATTAATACCCTGTGTCTTTATAAACAAGGGATTTAGGGGAGCTCCCTAACAAAAGTTGAACCTCAAAATAATAATAATATCGTATTGTAATTGTTAAAGCTGTGTATAATGGTATTTAAAACAGGGTTCATTTATCTGCCCATCGCAGTCGGAAATGCGATTACTGTATTTTTTACTACATTCACAGGTCATAATACATCTTTTTTTATTAGTGTAATGAGCGTCTTAATAAAGACTTTTAACCACATACACGCTTGTTTGTTTGATTACTGTACTGCTGATCGGGGGACATTTTGAATGTCAGGTTATTGTGTGGGAGTTTATACCCTCCATCGCTTACTATGCGTGAGTTACGTTAACACAAACACGCCAGTTTCTAAATATAAATTCCCTGATAAGGTGCCAATATATCCCATGTCTTCAATACCTTTACAGTATAAGCAAAGCATATCTGTTATTTCTTTCAACCAATGCAGTAAACATCTGTTTAACTTACAAGGTCGACAGCGAGTGGAGTGTGTCGAATGCCCCAGGAGCCATTGTGGTGATCTGGTTGTCGTACAGGGAGAGCAAACGCACAGAACTCAGTCCAGTGAAACTGTCATTGCCAACACAGCTAATCCAATTACTTCTCAGCATCCTGCAGACAGAAAGAGATCACTGAATCATCATGGCTAAACCACACTGAAAATGAACATTTAAAAATAATACTACTGTGCAGGACAAATCCAACCAGGGAAGTTTACCTGTCCGTATTAGCATGTAAAAGTGAAAATGAAATGCTGAATGAGATGCTGAATTAGCCTTGTCAAGGTTGATTCAACTTTTACTGCATAGGGACTTAGCCAAGACTGAGCTCAATATAGTGCTGTGGTTTCGTTCATTTTAGTTACGACAGACCAGTAAAGTCTGATCATAAAGACATCATATCCCACAGGAATTAACCTCCTCTACCACACACTCTTGAGTACATTTTGATTTCCCAGTGAAACACGTATGTGTATTATCACTCAAAACCATCACATATCCCCTAAGGATACTTGAAAGCCTGACACAAGGCAGTAATTCACTTCAGTGTTTCTGCTATTGTCATTAAACACAAGAGTGATGCTTGCTGCAGTTTATGAAGTCAGCAGAACCCTGTACCTAGGCCAACAATGTTGGCATACCTACACAGTTTGCTTATAACAATACTGTGTCGCTGGGTATGTTTATAGATGTAATACTACTAAACTGTTGCATCAGCACAAAAAAAAAAAAAAAAAAAAAAAAAAAAGATATGCACATTTTGATATTTTAAGTTTCACACAAAGAATCAGTCCAAAGACTGATTCCTTTCTTGATTTATGATGGTGACTGGGCATCTTAACAAATAGGTTCTTACTACAATTCTCATAAGGCACATGCATAGAACATGTTCCAGAATGATGCAGTTTCTAGAGTGTGGTTGAATACTCACAGTGTTCTCAGGCCATTAAGTCCTTTGAGCATTCTGAAGTGTACATTCTCAAGGCGGTTACTGGTGAGTATCAGCTCGTTCACACTGGCAGCCCCTTCAAAGGCACCGTCTTCGATATCTGTGATCTTGTTGTTGCTTAGATTTCTGAGAAACACAAAAGCAGATTACCCATTAATAACCTTAGATTACTGTCTCTTTCAAGGGTGACCTAACTAACCTTCTCTCTTTTTTTTTTTACATTTTTTTATTTAAGTGTACCCAATTATTTTACCTCCTATTTTCACACCAATTTGGAATGTCCAATCATCCCCCCACCCCGCACATAAATTCTCCACACAGCTCAGGAGAACTTAAAGTTCAGAGGGCATCCTCAGATCCCGTGACCGAGCCAGCTTCTTCTTTTACACCCAAGAAATCCAGAGCAGATGTTAGCGAGCTACCAACCAGTGGAGGACAAAGGCCAGCCCTGCAGGTGTCTGCTTTTTAGCTCACTGACCGCCAACTTCGCACAGCCAAGACATGAAGCTGCAATCTATGACTCACCCTGAACACCACTTGGCTGGGCTTTTACCAGATGAGCCACTATGGGATCACTCACTATTACTTTCTGTTGAAGGTGTTATTGCCTACCGTTTATTCTAGAGGGTATTTAGCTTATGAACAACATAAAAAATGAAATAATGTCTAAACCACATGTTCTGCTGTTTGAACATATTGTAGTGTTCTATCATATATAAGTTGGCACACTATCTGACCTTAAGCACTCATTGACTGAGTTACTCCGCAACCTCTCAATTAAAAAATGTCTTGCGAGTCATGAGTAATATGAGATTACAAACATTAAGACTACTGCTGGTCATGAAAGGTTTAGTAATTGAACTTCTGTGCAAGACTACTTTTACTGTAAGTACCACAGCACTGAAAATGTGAATCAAATCCTGGTTTAAACAGGAAGTCTACAGAGACAGTAGTTTAATCTTTATAGCACAAAGATGTAGAGATAAAAACAAACACATGTAATAATGGTTATGACACTAAATGCACCCTAAGCCCACCCTTCCAAAATGAAATATTCCAAATACCACAGTACAGTATATAGAACTATGCTGCTCAACACAGCCCTTTGGATACTACATGCAGAAATTACAGATGGGCTGCCAAGTAACTTTCTGCAATCCTTCAGTTGTGATTTCTCTAACAAAAGCTTAATGAAGCAAAAAGTGAAAGGCAGTGTCATTGTGTTGAAGTAGGCGGAACTGCATGGTTGTGAGAATAGTAAAGGAAGTTACAGGAGATTATCAAAATTGCTTTTGAATTACTCAAACCATCAGATCCTTGCTGTGGCAGCACAATATACCAGCTGTCTCAGTGCTAGGCTCAGATGCCAAGGAGCGGCCACTGACACAAGCATAGCCCCACTGCAGAGTGATCTGCCAGTTTTGATCTGCTTCACTGCTTAGGCCAAATGCTTGTCACAGCTCACTGAATTGATTACATGCTACACTAAATTACGTCTTTCTCTGAATTCTACTAATACAGTTGCAAAATCGCAGAGGGATTGTGTGTGTGTGTTTGTGTGTGTCTGAGAGAGATGCAAACAGGAAGAAACTACTGGACTTACATTTTGCGGAGCTGAGGGAGTTTCTTGAAGATTCCAGTAGCTTCAAGGACTGTGAATTCATTGTTGTTGAGACGTCTGGATCAAAGATGAGAAAATCAATCATGTCTGCTAAGATTTCATTACACAGTCTGTTTTATTTTTCCACCTAATGTATTTATTTTTTTATTTTTAAAGACTATCTGCCGACCAATTCTGGACAATTAAATTTTACACTAAATTCTATATATTATTATTTTTTTTTCCCTGAAGCGACCACATTTGATCTAATCAGATTAAAAAGAAAAGAAAACAACAACAACAACAAAAAAAATGAACGGTGGTTTTGGTACTGTAAATTGTGACTAAAAAAAACAAACAAATAGTGCATAACGAGGTTATGTCAAAACCCTGGTTCTCTGAAATAGAAATGTAACCATTACCTAATGGGATAAAGCTCTTATAGCCTGAGCACATCAAAGCTGCTCCTTTAAGAGCCCCACATGCGTCAGACGTTGTTTCCGCCCCCAGGAGATAAATACGAGTGACGCATAAGGCTCATCGCCATTTTCTCTTTGGCCTGATAAATTAGGATTGAATGCAGCGGCCTTGAAGGGTAATGGTTCCATTTCCATTTCAGGGAACCAGGGTTATGATAATAACGTTCCCTTTCAAGTACGAAATGTAACCATTACCTAATGGGATACAATACCCAAGCTGTCACAAGTGAAGGACTTGCAGCACCGGCAGATGTGATAAAAAGGGAAGATAAACTGCCTTCAGCATTCTGGCCGAGAACCGATAAGGGTCCATGACATATAATTTACAGTACAGTGAGGAAGAACACTCATGCAGTGTATATTCTGGAAGGTTACACTGAGTAACCTCAGCACTTAACACCAGAAGTCCAAAAAGGGTGTATGGCTAACTACTCCAGGACTTAAAGTGGATCATAACAAAAATGTGTTAAAAAGCAGAATAAGTGGCTGCTTTTAACACACTGGTCCCAAAACCAGGGTTATGCTGATCTACGATATTCAGTCATTAGAACCTGGCAAAAGTATAAGGCATGGCCCATACTGCAGCGTTGCAGATGTATGTGACAAATACGCCCTGGAATAATGCCCAAGAGGTTGCCAGGCCTCTTGTGGAGTGGTGGGGGCAGATTGGCTAGATCGTATACAATCCACCTTGACGGCTGCTGTTTACACCAAGCTTGTCCGTGGAACTTAGACCTGTAGCAAATAAACAATTGTTCTGATTGCCACCAACTCTGGGTGCAATCAACATAATACTACAGTGCACTAACCGGACAGAGAGTATGGAGCTTTCTCGCTCTGTCAGACTGGAAAGGAGGTGGATGGAAGGCCTTCAATTCCAGTGGTACCAATAAAGATGACCGGTACCTACTTTGGTACCGACCAGGTCACTGGTATAGGCTGTGGTACCAACCAGGTCACTGGTACAGGCTCTGTTAATGACTGGTACCAGTTCTGGTACCGACTGACCAGGTCACTGGTACAGGATTGAGTACCGACTAACTCATTGGTACAGGCTCTGGTACCGACTGGTACCAGCAGGAGTGCCCAGGTACCGACCTCAGTACCAAATCAGGAGCGCCAGCAGGGCAAGTCACTGGTACCAGTTCTGGTACATGGACAAGTGGCGTGTAAGTGAAGACCTGAAAAAGCCACTGACAATTGCAAATATGCACTGTTAAACAAACAGGGGCTGCAGTTACCTGCTAAATAGAAAAAATATAGAAGCCTTCGTTGTCAGTGAAGCAAAAAAGCAGATACAGCAATGACAAAGAGAAACACAGAATATTCTCTGGTCGAAAAAGCTCTTGCCAATTTGACAGCGCAGTGCAGCTAAAAAAACAGACAGCTAGCGCAGTGTACTGTCTGAGTACACAGGCAGACTCTAGTGCAGGGAAACAGCCTACAGGTGCATTGGATCGCTGAAAGAAAAGCAGAAAACAATTAAAACTTGCTAAAAATTATATAATATTCGGCACAAGGCCACGGAGGGGACTTAATCAGAATCTAAGGCTAAGAACAATTATATACTTAAAATAAGCTAATTATTTCAAAATATGAAATGAGAGAGACAAAGTGAATATATCAACATCTCCCTAGTTATGACTTAAAAGTCACAGCTCACTCCTTCTTCAGGTAGGGCAGAAAGAAAAATGGCTTTGAACCTTATGCGTCACCCGTGTTTATCTCCTGGGGACGGAGACGATGCCTGACGCATACAGGGATCTTAAAGGAGCATCTTTGATAGAAGTGCTCAGGTAATCTGGGCTATAAGAGATATATCCCATTAGGTAATGGTTACATTTCGTACTTGAAAGGGAACATTACTTACCTGTGTTATTTATTTTTTTTTTTTAATAATATTAAATCGTAAATCTAAATGCGGTTCTTGGCTGGTTTAAAAAACACAATTTGGCTACTTTTTGGCTGATTACTTCCAAAATTTGGTGGGGCGCTGCAAAAACAAATTTGTTAGCGCTGCTCTTGATTAACCTCCCCCAGCTAAGTCAGAGACGTGGGAAAAACACAGACACACATTCCAGCGGTCGGGTGCGCCATATAAGCATTTTCATAAGAAATCAGTAACGATTCTTAAGTCAACGTTCTGTCTATAGAGAAAAATGGTCTGGCTCGACTACAGCAGTGGGTGCAATCAGATCTGCTGTTGTTGTGAACTTACAGTTCAGCAGTGTACTGAGGAATGTGGTCTGGGATTTTGATGAGTTTCTGATTGGAACAGTCCACAGTGGTTCCCTCACATCGACATTTCTCAGGGCATGCCAGATCCGCAAAGCAGTCTCCTCCAAGCTTGGATCTATAGTCCTCTGTACCTGTACAAGATTAAAGCCAGAACATGGACAATATTTAGGATGTGACCAACACAATTCTTACAGAGCAGTAAGGGTGCTTTGTATAAGTGGGGTGGGTGTCGGTGTGGTACGGCAAAGTGGGTGGGGTGTTCATTCTGGAGTCTTCACAGAACATACCAGGCCAAGGAAACTTGCCATAGCACCAGAGAGACATTAGGGTTTCAAGGCCTGTAAGAGCCTTGAATCTTAGAAGAAAAAAAGGCAAGGATGTAGTTCAAATGAAAAGGCAGCATTAGTGAGAAGCCTTCTGATGGTTAAGTCTTCTTTTTGTTTTGTTTTTTATGGCATGCAGTTAATAAGTTCATCTTTGTTTTTTTCAATCTACTTCCTTTATCTGTGTTATTCATGTAACGCAAATCCGTAACTGTTTTGCAGTTTGATTCTATAAATGGGGTCAGTTTCTTGTTACTGTTCTTTTTTTTGTCATGCACTGAACTGTCCCATCTGTTACTGATGTACAAAAAGGCTGTCTCTTGTAGCTTGCCATGCTGTAGAAAGCTGCAGGACGTTCCATGGTGCTTGACAGAACCATGTTTTACTCATACCTCGCAACCACATGGTTAGATCAAGCACAACGGAAAATCCTGCTGAATTTCATCCACCAGGCCAGGGAGAAAGAGCAAAGGAGGGGGACATGAGGGTAACAAGGTAGGAGAGAGCCATTTGGACCAGGAAGGTTAAGCAGCAGCTAGAAAATTACAGCAGTACTTATTACAGTACTACAGTCAAGAGAACCAAGAGTTGCCATAGTCAGGGATGGACTCAATAACATAATGATAATTACAAACTGAAGAGACCACAGAGCTATCCATGCTGACCCTTAGTACTTCTGTAATATTCAGTAAATCTTTTCAGATAATTAACTAAAATCTTTTTTTTTTTGTTTTGTTCTTTTCAGGAAACAGATAGTGGGCGAAAACAGTAGGGTAGAGTGCATCATGTCAGAGGATTACAATGTGTTTTTTTCCAGACATATAATTTTTACTTACAACCAAAATGATGAATTCCTGACAAATGCAAGAGAGCCAGGAGGGAAAGAAAGAGTAAGCTGTTTCTTTTTTTTCATGAAAGAAATAAAATATTCCCTTTCTGCAAAAGTCAGTCCACTTGATACGATACAATCTGCATTGGCCGAGAAATATGATTGGCCAAGAAATAAGGTTCATTGAGAAGATGAATGAGTGGGTGCAATTTACCCACTGAAATACATCCCTAAGTTCAGTTTAAAAAAAAAAAAAAAAAGCAAGAAGTACAATAAATTGAATTACAAACACAGTCCAATCAAACATGAAAGATCTTAGCAGCTTTCTTATAAAATGATTAATGTTTTCGAAGACGTGAAGGGATCATTACTTTAGCCTGCTCTGCAAAACGCTAAATATTTGATAGTATCTGAATTGCATTTGACTCATTATGCTGTGCACTGAATTTCCATTCCCTTATTAGGAACCATTTAAATAATAAACAAATCAAACATTTTCTGAAAGCATGCTAGCCTGTTTGAACTGGGTAGCTGTCAGTGTTTTAATTCTTTCCAAAACTTTTCAACACAGTACACACACAGCACAGCAAATTAAAAGATTCACAAAAAAAAAAAACTGTGAATAGTAAAGGTTAAAGAAAAAGAGCTACAGTAATCCTCTACTAATCTTTAATTAAATGCAGTACCACTTCTTTCAAATCAAACACAACACATTGACTTTCCAGCAGACAGATCAAAAATTCTCATTTTGCTCTGGCTATTGAGAGAATCTGCTTCGTCTGCAACTCCAGATCCACACTGCATTTTAATAACATGAATCGTGAACAGATTGGCTATGCAGATGCCAGTCTCTGAAAAGTGAAGAATTACAGAACTTTTATTGCAAATTGAATTGCATAATGAACATCTAAAGGAATGCCACCTAAAGTGATATGTATGAAGCAGTATGTTATAAAGGCTCTGAAATAGGAGGATTCTTCTGTAAATAGAACCAGGAGCTGGCATCTGTATGGCCACTGCATAGGAACACTGTGAATCCTAATAACAGAGACGCAGGGAAGAAAATACCACAGAGCTGCATGCAGAGCTTACTGTTTGGTTAGAAAACAAATCTACTTGTGAAAAACAAATATACTATGTCTGTGTCTAAAGGGAGTTTTCTATTTTTAAACAGCATGCACTGCTTTCCTAAGACCTAGGACAAGCTGAAATGGTGAGGAACTCGTATTCAGCAGTTGGAAAGCCCTGCTGCAGTGCCAAACCTACCTGGAATGAAATATTGTTCCTTTGCTAAACAGAAAAGACAAAAGATAGAAAGAGATGCGACTGAATGTTGGCAAGCATAGGAAAGAAATGATTATAATTAATTCTACATCGCAGTCAATCCATTAAGTGAATAACCAACAGTCTCGTCAAAATAAATAACTGCATAGAATCGAAATTACAGCATGACTATTAAAACAATAAGAGTAGGACAGGAAAAAAAAAATCATTACAAATAGATTTGTATGAGGAAAGTTCAAAATAAAACGTGACATTTTTTAATGAAGAGATAAAACAGACACATATAATTAAATTTTCGGAACATTTTGTGTGAATTCTATGGAGTATGAGAAGTTGCCCAGCCAAAACTATGGAGAAAAAAAAACAAAAAAACATATGCATTATAAATAAAAACATAGATAGGAAACTTGGTACGATTATGCACACAGTGACTGAAGGGGAGATTTTATAAATTATTTACTGATTAACAGATAACTGTTTATTTTAAAAACAAAACTTCAAAGTTATTCACTTAATTTTGACCCGCCTATTCATCTGAGGGCATAAACACCGACTGTCACCCCACAGTTAGTTGTAGGAAAAAAGGGGGAAAAAAAGGTTAAACAATATTTATATAATAGTTTAAAAAAAAGGCTCAGTTCGAGTAAGGATTCGATGTACAGTATGTGTAGGGCCCTTCGTTTTCAATTTTTATTTTTGAACACACAAGGTCCCATTTTTTCCCCCTTAACGTGATTGATTGAGACTGTTTCACTGATAATGTAAAAAAAAAATGTCTTTATTTTTTATTCAAACTGAACGCAGACAGCGAGGGAAGTTAAATTGATTGAATTAAATTGTTACGAGGAAACTACTATTTACAAAACAGATTATAACATTTTTGCAACGAGTCATTAAGATTTTAAATCCGGGAAAAGCAATTTAACTGAACTCACTTTTTGCGTTCGGTTTAAATTAAACCAGAAAGCTGTTTTTTTTTTTTTTACATTATCAATGAAACGTTCTTGATAATGATCTCGTTTCCATGAGTTTAAATAAGAAAGAGTCTCGGTTCAATATAACTTTAAAAGGGACATCAAGTGCCCAAAAATAAAAACCGAAAACGAAGACCTTAAGTAAGTAGTATACTGTATGTGGAAAGCTGAGGGGTCAGGTCTGAAGGTAAAGCTTAACCAGTTACCTGAGCAGCGGAATTTCTTGCTCTTGATTTGCCCGATCCGTTTGTTTGCCAGTCGTCTGGGGCTGGTGCAGCGGGCACCACTGGTCTCAATGGGGTTGTCCTGAAGATAATCGGCCAACCACTTCAGATGGCAGTCACATATAAAAGGGTTCTGGGCCAAGTGCCTTGGAACAAAATGGAACAACAAATCAGAGCATTTAAACATGAGGCCATTTTGTGTTTTAGACTCCAGTTTTGTACATTATAGCACTTCATGTTAAAACAAATACTTCATTATAACAGAGCAAAAATAATATTCTTTTTTTAATTTTAAATCCATCTACTGTATAGACGGCTTACATTTCTGGAAACGAGGCTCTAGCAAAGTTCCAGAGGGGGGCAGTTATCAGACACTCTGATCAGTTAAAGCATCACCTGGGGTTAATCTCTAAAACTTGCTCCTTACAGTAAACAGGGTGAATAAGTCTTAACCAGATCAAGTTTTTTCTGCAGTGTAAAGAAGATTATTCAAATTAAACAAACGTTACATACAAGGTCTGGATTGCCCGAAGAGAAGCAAAGGTGCCTTTGGCAATCGTCTGGAGTTTGTTGTCATACAGAGATAGAAGGTTCAGGTTATGCAGATCTTGAAATGCGTCCACACGGAGGCAGTTAATCTTGTTGGCATTCAACAGCCTGGTAAAGGCACAAACACAAGCACAGATGCATTTTAACTACACTTACAATCAAATTAAGGGTTCGTGTGGCTAACTACGTAGGGTGTGCTCCACTGGAGGGACAGGAACACCGTTAAAGAAACAAATTTCCTCCCATCCCTGTCTCCCCTTTTACTTTACAAACGCATGCTGTAGGAACTTGATATCTATGTACGTTTTAACATATTATAGATGATTTCAGCCTACTCCTACTGTGCATTTAGATTATTTTTTTTTTTAAATTAGCTACAGTATAAATAATTTTCAGTTTGATATACCTAGATTTCAAACATTTTCTAACTTTCAACAGCAAATGTTGTCAACAAAGGTGGTATTGTTATGTTAACAATGGAATCATATGAAATACCCCCAGGGATCAATAGAGAAGGACCTAATAATGTAAAACATTCTTGTTTATGTTTTCCTTTCATTATACATATATGCTCAAATACACTACACTGACGATGATTAAAATATATACTATACATCATTTTAATGTATAAAACTGACGTAACAGTGATCTTTGAATAGTAATAATGGATGTTGTTGGGCAAGATATTGCCTCCAGTAATACCCATACATTCCTTAAACCAGTTAATGCAGACATTCCTCTTATCCATTTTGCAACACTGCTGTTTCCACCCTGTCAATCACCTTACAAAAACTTTAAAACCCAGGCTTTCTCACTGACACGCTATAAAAGAACATTTTCATTATTTTTTTTTTTTTTAAACTCCTGTCTGTGAAAGCAATTCCACCACTGTTACACCACGGTCGGTTTTTGTGGACATGAGATTATTAGTCAACACATTTGAGCGCGACACCTGTGCACAATTCTACATGGTTTGTCAGCACTTAGGGATTAAACTCAAACATCTTTCCTGTCATTAGTCAAGTTTGCAAATGGTTTCTTTCTCCTCTGAAAGATTTAAAACCCTACTGAGGCATCGTACAAAGATTGCATTAATAATTCAACTTTTTTTTTTCTTGCTTTCCTTGGATCAGCAGAAAATAAGTACAGAATTACTCCTGCAGGGGGTGCTAAAGATTATCTTTCTGCCTCACTACCCCACAAACACAAAGGACGAACCACTAATGACTGTACAATCTACTATTTAATGTTTCTAATCAACTGATTCTCTTTTTTGTTTTGTTTGTTTCAAGCTGGCTAGGCAGCATAATTGAACAAGCCAATGACTCCCAGATAATCTGTTAGAGAATGACACTGCTGGTTCATAAGGTCTGTTAGATGCTTTGTTGTGTAGTCATGCAAAGCACTGCTGCGTTATCAATGCTGCTGGTTGTTTTGACACAGCTTGATAAACATATTAATGTGGTCGCTGTGTCTAATGCTGCCAAGTGCCGTCAGAGATGGTGGCTGTCTGATATGATAGCTTCATCTGGGGAACAGTGAGCGTCCTAAAATTCTTACCATCTCAGCTAGTTGTGCTGAAAACATGTAGCTCTTAACATACTTATAATAACAGTTGTATAGTGTTTCTTTTTTCTTTATTTTTCAAAATAAATTAAAATACAGATTTCTTTCCTGGTAGGGATTTTAAGAAAGTAATAGTTTGCTGGTGACCATCAATAACTGAGAAATAGAACACACATTTACTTTTTTGTATGTAAATATAAATAGTGTATAAGAAATTTGACTTAAATCACAAAATTAATTTACCAGTGTATTTCGCTGTGGACAAAAGTCATCTGATGAAGAATTTTGGGAGGCAACATAACCTGCCCATGAAACAGCATAAACATGTCTTGAACCAAATACATCCAACTGAAACTAACACAACTACCAACTTTGATCAGCTTAAAAGTAATGATTGGCTACCTATAATACTCAACAATTGTGTAAATACTTACAACAGCTGAAGAGAAAAGAGTCCCTCGAAAAGACCTTTCGGGAGTTCGTTGATTTTATTTCCATAAAGCACTCTGGAGATAAAAAAGAAGAAAAAATAGGTAACTGTAACAATGTTTTATAGTCAACAGTAGTTTGTACCACATGGCATCTATTATTATAAAAAGCAAATCATTTTTTTATTAATACTGCAGACTTTGAATTCTGATAGTGAAGTTGAAAAGTAATGTTAAATACACACAGTGTGTTTTCATTCAGGGTCTATATTTCATTTGCATCTTAGTTTCAGTTCATAGGCTTGTAAATAGCTGCATTGATATTCAAAGGAGATGTCAATTTCTGAATGTTCTCCCAGGGAGATTGGGAAAACGGAAATACCAACAGAGAAACCACATCCCACTCCAACTCTGCTTCATTAAGATCAACTCACTGAGTGATTTCTGTAAAAATACTGGTAAGTTATAGCAAGAGAGCAGCACTTAAGAAATACACTGAGTCAACACAGCGGGTGTAATATAAAAAGCATGTGTCCTGTGCAAAGAAGCCTTTTGTCTGGGGCATACCTTGATAAGTACGTCTCAGAGGCTTCGTGGAATCTCAGAACAACCTGAGACTATGCAAGTATGTTTTTTTTTTAATTTTTTTATTATTGTAAACGCATAATTCGTGGTGTTTAAATGCCCTTTTCATCAAATTGTTATTACCACGTTTTTTCTAGAAGGAAAAAAAAAAACAAACTTTAATTCCAACTTCAATTCCAATACAATTAAGAAACAACTACAAGCCACTTATTACTAAGATGGGCCAGTCGTAGCGCAAACGTACTGCAATTTGCGACAATTTGCAAAGTGCAATTTTCGTATGATAATGAAGATAGCTGCATATACTAATTGAAACATTACTTGATTCATCTGAACAAGAGTTTGCAACACTTTTTCAAATAAAATACCAGCAGCTGAGTTGTGGTTTGCTGCTGCAGAGTGTGCCCGAAGGATGACGTCTATATTTGCAAGGGTTCAAGAATCAAAATAACATTGTTTTTGTTAAATATAAACATCACCTATACAATACATTCTGATCCATCTTTATTTTACCTATTTTATATATATATATATATATATATATATATATATATATATATATATATATATATATATATATATATATATAATGAAAGGCAGTTTAATCCCATCAAATTCTATAGTGAGGCCCCAGCCTTCACCTGCAAAAAGCTTTTCATAATCATACCCTCGAGTAGCCCCTCGTTATACCAGACAAGTCTGTCCGACAGAAGGAGGTGTCAGGTTTAAAAACAATACAATAAAGTCACACACACATACATTTACAGTTATCAATTTTTTTTTTACTTTAGCCTCCTGGTAACACAAAATAAATCATGCTGCTGCTATGTATACATTGGTGTACAATGTGAAGAAAATATTATTTTAAATTGAAACTAAATTATTTTATTTTATTTTAATTACACAGTGTAACAAATTATTATTATTTTTTTTGTTCCTGGGTAGTAAGTGTTATTTCCTAATTGCTTATGCCTCAAAAGTATAGAAAATGGCTATTATTCCCCACAAACTTTGCTTTTGTGACCAGGACAGTGATATTTTGAAATTTACCTATTTTCCAAAACATTCCAGATAGATTCAGTGCTGAGTAAACTTGGAGTAACTTCTAGAACTTTCTAGAACTTTCCAGTAATATAAATAGTAGTATAAATACAGGGGCCTTAAGCCCACCAGTTCAGTTTAGTTCCAGCTGCCTAAGTGGATACATATCTGCATTTTTCTGAGATGGCATCAAGAGGCTGCAATGGTGGCATTCCTGATGGGTCTCCAAGGCGGTTTTACCAAGTTTCCCTGCTATCTTTGCCTTTGGCACAGCAGGGACACCAAGGCGCACTGCCACAGGCGGGACTGGCCACAGCGGACCGAGTTCTCTGTGGGGAGGAACAACATCAAGTGGGAGCCACTGGTGGACCCCCGGAAGGTGCTGATGCCACCACTGCACATCAAATTGGGCCTTATGAAACAATCTGTCAGAGCTCTAGATAAGGAGTCGGCAGCCTTCAAGTACCTTCAAGACTTCTTCCCTAAGCTGTCTGAGGCAAAGGTCAAAGCAGGTGTCTTCGTCGGACCTCAGATAAAGAAGATCCTGGAGTGCAATGAATTCCCCAAGAAGTAGTCTCACTAGTAAGGAGAAAGCGACTTGGAACAGCTTTGTTGCAGTGGTTCGGGGCTTCCTGGGCAATCACAAGGCCGAAAACTATGTGGAGCTGATTGAGACTCTGGTGAAGAACTACGGCACAATGGGCTGTAGGATGTCCCTCAAAGTCCATATCCTTGATGCTCATCTTGATAAATTCAAGGAGAACATAGGAGCGTACTCGGGGGAGCAAGGCGAGCGCTTCCACCAGGATATACTGGACTTTGAACGCCGCTACCAAGGACAGTATAACGAGAACATGATGGGAGATTACATTTGGGAGCTGATTCATGAAAGTGATTTACAGTATAATCGTAAATCCCAATAAAACTACTCACTTCTAAATCTTTTGTAGTCATTTTTGTATTACTTTAGTATAAATACATGTTAATTTGGATTCATATGTTGTTTTCTTCTGACTTTATGTGAACGAAAAGACAGTTTTCTCATTGGAAATAGGTAAATTTCAAAATATCACTGTCCTGGTCACAAAAGCAAAGTTTGTGGGGAATAATAGCCATTTTCTATACTTTTGAGGCATAAGCAATTAGGAAATAACACTTACTACCCAGGAACAAAAATTGTGTTACATAGTGTTATTGCTACTTTTAACTTGGTATATTAGCCTAGATAATGAACACGATCACGGTCCTATACAGATGCTCAGAATGAGCTGGAGGGGTTAGTGTGCCGTCTATTGCTCCCAATACGCTGGGAAAACCAGAAATGTCATAAAAATTTGTTTTCAAGGCTTGTAAGTACACCCTGACTTTAGTGAATATTAGGTACTTGGGTGTTTGCCTCAAAAATGCATTGAGCACAACTGGCAACACACGAGAAAAAGCGGACAGGGAAATGCCTGCAAAACGATTGTGACTGTTTAAAACATGCTTTCAAAAGTTCTTAACAAAGTGATGTGATTGTAAATTGTAAATTGCCAGCAGCTTTAGTACAATCTTCAACTGCAAAGAAAAACTGCCGCCGCAAAGCAGTCCCTAAAAAGTCACTAACAGCATTGTGCATGTTTAGTACATTTCACTTCACCCTGAACTCCTGACTCTTTAGCAACTGGTTTGTGACCATTGCGACAGACGCAACACTTTAGTACATCTACCCCTTAATGTCTAACTTATTTATTTATAGTTTTGGCAACTTAATTTGAACATTTCTGAAAGGATCATGCTAATGACAGTTTTGAGGAAAGAGCTCTGAGAATCAAGCCACATGTGCACAACAAAATAAAAATAAAAAAGTAACCATTTAAAAAAATGTAAAACTTACAGTGAGTTGAGTGAACGCAGGCCCTGGAAAGCATCTGGTGCTAATTCGGAAATCTGGTTGTTACTCAGGTCTCTAGAATAAGAGGAGTCAACATATGCGCTAGTTACCTAAAGCTGTATGCAATCTCTGAAAATCTACATCTCAAAAGTGATGTTTCGCTCTTTTAACATTTGCAGTGCTAACTCCACATAGCTTCAAAAGCACTCAGCATTTTGCTTGCTTCACTACCAAATACACTGTAGTGCACAGCTCAGTGCTATTGCCAGTTACAGCTACATTGTACTGTGGCTTTAAAGTCACACACACACAGGAAACAGTGCTGCTGCAGTCTTCAGAGGATAGCCTGTGTCAATATTCAGGTAAGAAAACAGCCTTATCATTTCCTCATTAAAACCAGTGGGCCAATTCAATTAATAAAACAAGCTTTAATTCCAAGCAAGTGAAAAAAATTCAGCTGCACCCCCCCTCCCCCACCCCCACCCATGATACGTTTTTTTTCTGATATAAAATAATAAAAAGATAATTTACGATTCACAAAAGTGGATAAAGAAGGTTTTCTGGCACATGCAAGCAAAATGAGATTTCCTCAGGCTGAACAGATCACATACATGTGAGAAAAGAAAAAGAAAAAAGCACTTTCACAATCATCTCAATTGGACATTATGATTTTCAAATGCATTTTGCGGCTAAGAATATCAAGAATTCATGATTGTACTGGGGACTGCTCTAGACTGCCCTGATTGCTTTGTAAAAGCAAGTATATTTCTATACTTACATTCTTCGCAGTTTCTTGTATGGTGAGAAAGCTCCTGGAGGGATGACCTTGATTGCATTTTGCTCCAAGCGGCTATAAAGAAACAATTGCACAAAATGAGTTATGCACATGTAATATGTATTTCTATTACTGTGATAACAATCTGAAACAGATTTGTTTGGGCATATACAGGTATCATATATACATATATGGAATACTGTATATACAGTAATTAGTGTATGTATATTTGTATTTATTTTAGTTAGACATTACTTTAACTGCTAAAACGTAATCTCTACAAAGAAATGAAACTGGTACTAATGCAATAAATTCTTAAATGGAATTAAACCCTCTAAATGTTTCAAATGTTTCCATATAGTTCAGCCATGTCTAATTGGATGCAGAAATCTACTGTTCCATGACAACATACTGTTGGAAGTTTAAGTGATAAGTCACTCTGATATGTTTCAAAGAGACTTAAAGACTATTACAAAAAGCTGGTATCCTTTTTGTTTGCATAGAAAGGCGGTCAAATTACATATACTGTATATGTTTCCCAGCTTTTTTTGTTTTAATTAGAACATAAGAACATAAGAAAGTTTAATAACGAGAGGAGGCCATTTGGCCCATCTTGCTTGTTTGGTTGTTAGTAGCTTATTGATCCCAGAATCTCATCAAGCAGCTTCTTGAAGGATCCCAGGGTGTCAGCTTCAACAACATTACTGGGGAGTTGATTCCAGACCCTCACAATTCTCTGTGTGAAAAAGTGCCTCCTATTTTCTGTTCTGAATGCCGCTTTGTCTAATCTCCATTTGTGATCCCTGGTCCTTGTTTCTTTTTCAGGTCGACATTGTCAATACCTTTTAGAATTTTGAATGTTTGAATGAGGTTGCCGCATAGTCTTCTTTGTTCAAGACTGAATAGATTCAATTCTTTTAGCCTGTCTGCATATGACATGCCTTTTAAACCCAGAATAATTCTGGTCGCTCTTCTTTGCACTCTTTCTAGAGCAGCAATATCCTTTTTGTAGCAAGGTGACCAGAACTGAACACAATATTCAAGATGAGGTCTTACTAATGCATTGTACAGTTTTAACATTACTTCCCTTGATTTAAATTCAACATTTTTCACAATGTATCCGAGCATCTTGTTGGCCTTTTTTATAGCTTCCCCACATTGTCTAGAATTTAGACAGTCAACAAAAACTCCTAGGTCTTTTTCATAGATTCCTTCTCCAATTTCAGTATCTCCCATATGATATTTATAATGCACATTTTAATTTCCCGCGTGCAGTACCTGACACTTTTCTCTATTAAATGTCATTTGCCATGTGTCTGCCCAGTTCTGAATCTTGTCTAGATCATTTTGCATGACCTTTGCTGCTGCAACAGTGTTTGCCACTCCTCCTATTTTTGTGTCTGCGCATTTAACAAGTTTGCTTACTATGCCAGAATCTAAATCATTAATGTAGATTAGGAATAGCAGAGGACCTAATACTGATCCCTGTGGTACTCCACTGGTTACCACAACCCATTCTGAGGTTTCTCCTCTAATCAGTACATTTTGTTTTCTACATGTTAACCACTCCCTAATCCATGTACATTTGTTTCCTCAGTGTTTCCGCCTTGAATCCCTACTTCTTGCGTGCAGTTTTGAGAAGTATCTTTTATTGGCGGGACTATTGTAAAAAGCTTTTCTGGTAGAACGCTAAAATACAACGAAAGTCACATGCTTTGCAAATTAATCCATTAGCCGTGTTGCCTCCTCAAAAAAATCAAGCAGGTTAGGTTAGACAACGGATCTCCCTTTCCTAAAACCATGTTGACTGTCTCCCAGGATACTGTTAACATATAGGTTTGCCAAATGGCTTGCCTTGATGCAACGGGTCGATTTGTTTAACCTGAAAAAGGCTTGACACAGTCTAAAATAAGTGATATTTAGAGCTACAGTAAAATGTTAAAAATAAATAAATAAATAAATAAATTACAGCAAGGTTTGTTTGTTTACCTGCAAGTTTTGCCCAAATGAAGGTTGACTTAAACTAAAGCATCAGTTTTGTAAATAGCAGAATAGTTTTTTTTTTTTTTTTTTTTTTTACTTTACTTTTCGTTTGAAGTGTTTGCCAGTACATATTCAAGGTCTTTTTTTAACTGCTTAAAAAAAATACAGTTGGTGGGGGCTCCCGAGTGGCACATCCAGCAAAGGCGCTCCATGCAGATGTGCCTCATACTGTCACTGCCGACCCCTGTGGCTGTAGCTGCCCAGAGCTCCGTTGTCTTCCGACGCTATAGCTCTGGGTGGCTGCATGGTGAGTCTGCAGTGTGAAAAGATGTGGGCAGCTGACGGCACATGCTTCGGAGGACAGCGTGTGTTCATCTTTGCCCCTCCTGAGTCAGCACAGGGGTGGTAGCGGTGAGCTGAGCCTAAAAATAATTGGACACGACTAAACTGGGGAGAAAATAATAATAATAAAAAAATAATAATAATTGGCAATGACTAAATAAAAAAAAAAAAAAAAAAAAGAATACTGTTGAGCTTAAATTGGTTTGTGAAATAAACAGATGGCATCGTTCAATGGGGGATAGTATTCAGCAAGCTTACAGTCGTGCCACAAACACTAAAGTTCAAATGACCAGTACAGTAAATAAAAAATTTAAAAATGTACACATTTTTGTTTTTATGGAATTCTTGTTTGGGTGATTTGACACTAAATGAGTGTTTACTTTTATTATTTTTTTTTTTTTTAAGTATAAACTGTTCCTCAAAGGTAACCATGTATGTTTCATACTGATGGGAAAAGATGATAAAACATCACTAAGAACTAGTACTGTAGTTTAAAAAAAGATGAATGTTTTATTAAAATGGCCTGGAAATATTGTCATTGTGTAACTATAAAAACAAAACATCACATCTGGATTTATTGCAAACATAGAAGGTTGTGTGTGTGTTTTTTTTTTTTTTAATTGACCCTCACTATAACGCCACCTTCGCTTATTGCCCGTTTTTGCCCATGTTTGCAGCACTGGACAAAAATTAAAATCAAGGTTAAATCTGCATGACGTTGATCAAGAAATATTGCAAAACACCTTCCTTAATGTCATGCCTCCTTTCTAATGTGACAGTTGTTGGATTCTAACTTCCAAGAAGTTGCTTCAGGAAAAGCTAGAAGTGGAAGCCTGTTAACCATATTAACAATTCACTGCATGATTTCAATGTTACTGAAAATGCACCCATTGTGAAAATGCACCCATTCTGAAAATGTGTCCGTCTCAAAGTTTAAGCTGCAGTCCCTGAGGCTGAAGTTGTTATTCCCTAGTTTGCGTAATGCACTTGCGGTTCTATAAAATATAAAAGCCCAGAACTCGATTCAATCATGCACACAAATCTACCAAACCAGACGAATGGACATAATAAACTGATGCATGTTATGAATGCATCTTCTAAACAGTAGGCTGCAGATTCCAGTACATGCTGTAAACACATCTTCTGTCTGGGGTGCATACTCTGTAGATCTTTCTTGGTAAGTAAAAACATCATCATGGAGACCACAGTTAGTCACTTGGAACATGGATCTTAATGGAGAAGTAAATCTATTCCTCCAAAATGCAGCCTCAGCATATGAAGTGGTAAATGTGCTGCCAAGAAATATGAACAGTTGGCTAATATGCATCAATGGCCTAATCAGCACAATACAGTTTGTTTACGTTTTTAAGGGATTCAAGTTTCAGAATTAATTGTAGTATAAAACAATCGCCTTGGGGCATTAAGAGAGCTAATAGGGATTCAAAATTGAGACAACACCAACGATGATTCTCTCTCTCTTTGAAAGTCTTTTTCTGTTTTGGCATTTCTCGACTGCATTGCTGGTGGGGTGCCAGTCATCGTTTTAAACATCTTGACACTTTAAGCACGGGAGTTGACACGGCTTGTCTAGGGGCCCATTTGAGTGACAGGAAAGTGAAATATCCCATTCATACATTTCTGATGCACATATCCTGAACCATCTATGCATATCAGCAGCAGCCCTTTAAAGGGCTAATTAAATTTGCTGATGGTGTTGAGAGAAAGTGCTACCCGATGCTGTACATGTAGCCATTGTACTCTGGTCACCACTCTTAAGCCTTGAACAGCTGCCACTTCAGATGTTCCTACTTATGGAGATGTTGATTAGTACCAGGCTTGAACTGTATTTGATATTAATTCCTAACAACGTCAGCTGTAAAATTAAGGCTTTGACTGATAGAGACAGAGGAGTAAACAAGAATAAGAATCAAATGGAATATATCCCATTATTAATTATGAATTAGGTCAAGCTTCCAAATATGTGCTGAAAGAAAATGTTTTCTAATATACCAGCTATGTTTACTCAATGCTACATTACAAACAGTAGTGTCATTTACCATTTACCATAAAACATTACATTTCCATTACTGCATTGATTTATGATGTTAAATACCTGTAAGCATATTTTGTTTTATCGTGTGATATTGTCCAGAACCCCAAAGGCAATACACTGAAAACCTTTCTTTGGGAGCTTTATCAACAAATAATCACTTTTCGCAGTCATAACAGCAAAAAAGAATTGACTGCCTGAAACCAATACAACCTTCTCAGTGAATTGTAAAAGCCTAGATCGGAACAGAAGGCAAACAATTTCCCGAGCACATTATTTCATCAAAAGAAAAAAAAAAAACCCTACTGCTTTCTGTCAAAAGTGAAATCCAGACCTTGTGAGCAGCACATTAGGGAATGACTTAACCGATCTGCGTCTGGATTTGAGGCTCTTTTGCCTGTGGAACACGTTCTTCTGGGTAGACTAAGTGAATACTAATTAAGTTATTTCATTGGCTGCTCAACTGCTTGTTTACACTAGATGATATCTTCAACAAACTTGTGTGTACGACACGCTCCTAGTCCCCCCAGATTCTACTCATTCTGTGTGAGTAAATCTAACAATTACCATAAGTATTTTACAGAACCAGCTATGTAAATATTTGTTTTTCCTTTGCTTTATACCCTATAAATAACTTATTTTCAAAATAAACCCAGCTTCATGTTAGTAATGGTAACATAATCTCAGATAAGTAGCTACTTTGTTATTGTCAAGGGAGCATATTCATTTTTCAAAGATCCATACCCCAATGAAAAGTAGTGATGCAACCCCTCAATCCAGTAACCAGTTGATTTCTCATTAGAAAGACTATATAAACACAATTTGTATTATTAGGGCAGCAAAGATGCAAGGATGGTTATGCAGATCATTTGGGGATATGTGCAGTCCTTTGTGTGATAGTGTGTTACAAGTCGCAGTTGGATAAAAGATAAATAAACTAATAATAATAATAATAATAATAATAATAATATAATAATAATAATAATAATAATAATAATAATAAATTACACAATGGAAAAGTGCACTCTGACAACAATCATAAATATGACTCAATAAGGAAAAAAGCGTAATATAACATTTAAGGATTGCATCATACTAAAAATAATGTATGACACCATGGACTAGAAGCTCAAAGCCATTTACTCCAAAAACTGTCATTAGCACAAGACAGTAGAAACAAACGCAATAAAGTTACCAACCCAGACATATGCAACTCTGACATTTCATTTAGAGGCTTGTGGTTAGTTTAAAAATTGTTTTTTATTCGTTTTAGCAATACAAATATCAAAATATATCTAGCATAAAATGTGCTAACGATGATTTGGAGTAAATAATAGCTTTGAGAACTTAGCTCCATTTTGAGTAGATAAACATGAGTTCTTATCAATCAGTTGCCTTTTACATTCAGTAGCAGGGCTTGTAGGCCAATTTCTAATGTGCTGTCACTGGTTCAGAGGTAAAAGTTGATGCTGACTGTCAACGTTAACTTTTTTTTTACAACAGCAGTTTATTTTCTCTTATGCTTTTCAGACATATAACCAGTACTGCAAGTACTGTAAGATTTTTTGTGATAAATGTTAACATTTCTTTATTATTGCAGGACTGAAAATTGCTGAACTCGTCAATTTCCCTCCAGTGCATAAAATTAAAATGAAACAAGAATAATATAAATAATATGGAAGGTCTTACATTTCAGTGATGGATTCTGGCAGGTTGGAGGGAATCTCAGCCAGACCCTTTCCACGACAGTCCACAATGTTGTTACTACAGGTGCAGACATCAGGGCACTGCAACACACTGCAGGATGAGGCGGACTGATGACCTGCAAACATACATGGCATTCTATTACCAGCACTATTAAATACTCTGAATATTAGAAGCCATCTTAGTATTACATTTATAATAATATATAAATCTAAAATGTGTTACAATTTACATACTGTATACAATTTATTATACACAAATCTGTCATAGTGGATAAAATGCAATCAATTCTAATCTGACAGTTATGTCGGCCAGTAACTGTCAATATTTTCAGTTGGCAGCTTTGTAATTTTTATATTTGTCATTCTTTTTTTATATCAATGATATGCGGTATTGCCAGAAATGATTATGGGAAATGAAAATACAGTTATGTAGGGAATTAATTAAACTAATGAAGAAAAATGTGAATTCATTTGTGAATGGAAACTATTTCAATTTATTAATAATATGATTTACAAATAATGCACGCTTTGTCACATTTGTGTTGCATACAGAATGCATAAAAAATATAGACATCAATCTATATTTCTGGTCTGAAATAAATAAACATGTCAACTTGCCTTCCTTATCATCTAGAGTGCATGAATAGAGATAAAACATACAGACAACATACAATTATTAATGCAGAATTCTGAGTCTGGTAATACCGATAACAGTAGAGTTTAGCACACCAGACAGCATGCATTGCATTGTCAAATACTTTCAATGTCATGATGAATAGACCGCTGACAAAAAAAAAAAAAAAAAAAACTACCAGGATATTATAAAGCAGTATATCAAAGCTTGTGTTTGTGTCAAAGCCCTCACTTAGTAGAATGAAAGCCCCCTTCAGATGTTTCTAGCACATTATCAGTAACACATATTTTTGTCCCAGCCCACTTTTGGATTTTGACTAAAATTCAATGTATGCCTGCAGGGATCTAGCACCGTTAACTGTGGTTCTAACACTATCCTTAAATTCCACCACGACACAATTAGGCAAAATGTGGAATACAAACTGTATTTAAAGATATTCTACAGCAATTAAATACATAGTTTCTATGTTATGTGGGATATGCAGATGAGATTTTCTTTTTTTTAACATAAACTTTCAGGAAAATTAACATGGCAGTTCCTTACCAGAGCAAGCAAACTCTTTCTTTTGAACCTCTGCAACATTGTGGCCCCTCAAGTGGATGGGTCCCATGCACTGGGTATAGAGTCCAACCCGAGGTCGCTGACGCAGCCAATCAGAAAGCCAGGCCATATGGCAATCACAGTACAGGTGGTTTGAGTGGAGCCGTCTGAATGAGAAGTAAGACGTCAATATCTCTAAATTAAAGACACAATTTCAGAAACCAGCAGGATACAGGAATAAGGAGCCAGAATGATGAATCAATCTTTTAATCTGTTCTGCACATTTTCAGTCCGCTTGTCATACCCATGTACCTTTCCTGCTGTAACAGCAGCCTTTAGTTAAAGATTAAATAATAAAAGTAGACTTAGTTTTCATAAAATCAATTCCCCCAGACATTTCCTCAGCTGGAACTGCAGGCTAAGCAAAGATACCCCCCCCCCCCCCCCCCCCCCCCCCAAAAAAAAAACACCAAAAAAACGAAAAACAATTATGGAACTGGGTACAAGAGACACACACACACACACACACACATACACACAAAAACTTTTAATAAATTGTACCAAATACTGTATGAGATAGAAAGATAAATAATGCTATCAGAAGATCTTCTCTCCATCCGCAGATGCCATTAAGTCTCAGCATTCTTTGTTTCTATAGAAACCACCCACAAAATCCTTTTAGCAGGTCACATTCATTTTCTGCTGAACAAGGCAGACAATACAAAACAACTCCTTCTACATCCTTTTTTTCTGATTTCCTCTCCTTTTTGTTTAATCACAGAAATGGGGATTAGCTGCTTTTGACACCTTGGGATCCATAGTCAATGCAATCCCCGAATTTAAAAGACACAAATAGCACGGAGTGCAAAAATTAAGTATGCTACCTTTGTGTTAGTACAGACCTTCACAAGATCACAGCTTCCTTCCAAGCAGCAAAAAGCACTTTGCCATTAATAAAATATCGGACCAATGTATTCACTAAATTAGAAAATTACTACAGGCTGCCTTTTTTTTTTTTTTTTTTTTTTTTTTTTTTTTTTTTTTTTTTTTTTTTTTTTTTTTTTTTTTTTTTTTTTTTTTTACTCGGAGTCAAATAATAGACAACCACTACTATAAATCAAACTCTTTTTCCCAGTATGCTCTGTGACATAGTAATGTCATTTTAGAACCTTTCAGTTGATGCATTCAATCCTAACCAAATAAACGTAATGGATATTAAATGTCAAGGGCAGCATGCAAATTTAACAACAGTCCCGTTCGTCCAGTTTTGATTGTTTCCTTCCTAAAAACAGTCGGGATTAAATACAATTAATATACAATTATATATATATATATATATATATATATATATATATATATATATATATATATATATATATATAGATATATGTTTAACATGTCAGCATTTTTTAATACTGCTAATAAAACATTTGGCTAATTCTGCAAATTATAAAACAACTTTTTAATTTGGTAGGCGTCATCATGTTTATGTTTAGTGTAACATTTTTCAAACATGTACAAAGATACATTAAACACACAAAACTTACAAAGTCCTGAGCTTTGGCATGTGGTTGAAGCTTGCCACAGACAGACGGGTAATGTTGTTGTTGTTAAGTGTGCTGTAAAAAAAAGACAAGTTACTGTAATAAAAAAAAAGGTTAATTATGGTTTATTTCAGATATTACCAAAAAATCTGCATGCTATAAGATTATTATTTCTTACTTAATTTTGGTTTCTAGAAAGATTGTGTAACAAATACTGCCACTGAGATGTTTTGGCACCAAAAATAAAAATAATAAATAATTTCCTTGTGCAGTAATTCATTCAAGTAAATAGCAGATATGTCTTTACTTTTTATTTTTACGTCTGTATGAAACTGAATTAAACAACTATTGGTTGTAGTATTGGGCTTGTTTAGAAGCCCAGGGCACAATTATTATCTCTCCTGAATGCTGGAGTACTGCATTGCTGCAGAGCAAGGTTTTATGAGCTGAAAAATCTTGACAAGGTAATTAGCTCTTTGTTGTAAATCACTTTGTTGCAGTCCTTTTTTTAAAGGGTTATTATAATATGCAGGTAAATGTACAGTGTTCCTTTTTTTCTTATTACAATTTTTTTTTCTTTGCATGGAGACTTTTTCAGTATTCATAAATTATTAGTTTTCATTATAAAATAAAATACTAGAAAACAAAAAAGTCCTTCTAGCATTGTGCATTAACAGTGATATTTCCAAGGAGTTACAGTAGTTTATTCCAAATTATTTTTATTTAAGTGTTATATACTTAATGGGTACACCTATTTTATGTGACCATAACCTTCTACTATGTAAACTCCAATTTTAGTGTTTAGTATTGAAAGCTTTCAGAAATACTGCAGTGTTTTTTTTTTTCTTTCTCTAATAGCTATAACAATCTGAAGATTGTAAGGACATTTATTTATTTTAAATTGCATTTCAAACTGTCTTTACACTTCTAGCATATTAAGTCAATGTATTAAAGTGTTATTGAGAAAACAAAGGCACTTGAATAAAGCAGGACATCGCATTTTCACAGCACTGAAATATTTGCAAAAGAATGCTTTGCAAATTAAATTAGTTACTGCTTGACAGCTTCTCTGTATGTTCTACTCAATCTAATTTCTGTTTGAAAAAAACATAAACAAATGAACGTGCTTTTAAATTGCATTTTTCTATTAGTCTTTACCTACCTTCTTGTAGAATAGCCCTGTACATGCAACATGAACTCGCTGCACATCTTTTCACAGAAGGCGAGAAAGAAGAGTACTTACAGCACTTCCAGATCGCGCAGAGCCCTAAACGCCCCATCCTCGATACAGCTGATCTGGTTGTAATCCAGCTGCCTGTTAAACAGATTAGGAGGATAAATGTAAAGGAGATGCATGTTAGCAGTAATATATGTTATAAAGCCTGCTGGAGCCTTTCTGGTGCCAGGCCATGCTGACTGAAATGCACTCGGATATACAGCTCACTGCTCACGGTCATACACCATGCTGGCCTTAATGCTGCCACTGAAAGCTCTGTTTCTTCCAAACTGTCTACGTAAAACAGCAGCAGCTCAGGGAAAGGCTCCAGTAAATAATAACTGCATCTTATATTAAATGCCAGAGGAAGGCAATTTCATTACATCAAGAGAAAGCTATCCATTAAAGCTCTCAGCGTCATCTCGCTGAAACAATTTCATTAAGGTAAAGGACTGTAAATCACTTAATGTCACTCGCATCCCCTTGGTGACCCAACAGAATCCATTTATCACAGGAGCCCAGCTGCATTTTAATTCTGCTGTCCTCTGCAAGAATCACGCAATTCTGGTTGTGTTTAAATGCTTTTTTATGAATATGGTAGCAATAACAATTCTTCTGCATTAACATCTTTTATAATCAAGGGCATATTAATAATCAATGATATTAATTCAACATCAGCTTCTTTTTTTGATGAAATGATTATTTACCGGTATGATTAGATAATCTTGGTAATTTGTCAACTTTGCTATTTATTAGGATTTAACATTTGTTGTTGGAACAATAGCTCCAGATATCAAGACACAATTTATTAGAAAAATCGTATTCATATATTAAACACATTTACATAACTGCCAGTTCCAGAACATTTGCAGCAAAAGCAACAGGATTCAACTTTATATCACATTTAAACACCAAAGCAGGACCTCAGTAATTATTACTTCTTTAATCATATACTTCAGGCTAAGTGGATGTCTTCATCCTTCTGCCTCCATTGGGACCCACATCTCGTGCACCTTTAATCTGCATTGAAAGCCTGTCAGTTAAATGTATTTTAGATACTCAGGTTAAGTGAGTAACCATTTTACTTAGCTCCATAGAAAATATTAACACTCACTCCATCCATTTTTTGATGAATGGAATATAATTAATATTTTGTATTATTATGTACAGTCTCTCTTGTTTGCCCTTTATCCATACACTGAAAAAAAAACCCAAAGTTGAAACCCTATTTATTATTGATAGAAGAAGGTCTATTGTGAGACATAAAATGTCTTTCCATTGATAGATTTATCTCAAGAGCAATACTTCTTGTCCACAACAGCATAACTGAACAACATTTGTATTACCCTTTACACTATTCAAAAGATTAACTTCATTAACAATTCAGTTAATAGCCTCTCTATTTTTCTGTCATAAAATATATTCACCCTAATTTTCTTCAGCCCTCTGGTCAATTCATCAAAGCCACTTAAATTACAACAATGGCATAGCTGTTCCCTTGACACAAAATAAAAGAGAAAATTGTTTAGTGACAAATTGACAAAATCTTTTAATATCATCTAATTTGCCTAATGCGGTCTGTAAGTTAATATGGAGGACTAATATACGTTTTTGTCTATATCTCATTTTCCTTAGCTGTCAATGTATAAATCACTGCTACCTCCTATCTCCTAAATCATCAGCTCTCCCCACTTTAGAGTCTGTGGCTCGGGGTAACATCTAGCAGTACTGTCCACCATGAAATACAGGGTAGCTCTGCTGTATCCCATGACATTCAGCTTTTTCCCTGGTCCCCTGGATTTCTCCTTTACTTTGTAGCACCATGTTACTGGCAAGCTCCCAGGTGCCCTGTGAACTGAAAACGTTTAAGAGGATTACATGGCTCAATTCTTCTTTTATGCCAATCATCTCTCTCCCCCCGATATTTACTTTATATTGCAGCTCTAAAGCTGCATGAATAGACCAATTGAGATGCAATATTTATTTTACAAGTCTTGCTTGTCCCAAGACAAAGTCCATTGATTCTTTTATCTAAGCTACACAAGCCTTTATACCCATACTTCCAGCGACACAGGGGTCTAAAACACTCTGCATCTTCAGTTTCAGCAGGTTAGGTTTTATAAAAAAAAGAACTTGATGATTTTTATGTAGCTTTACATATCCTATTTTGAGGCTACAATAACATTTGAATTTATTAATTTCCACTGTAGCATGGTATGAGCTACATAAAAATTATGCAGCAAGAACTGAAATACAGGCTCCACTACCTTTAGGCTGTATGGTGTATGCACACATTTTATTGCATTTTGATATTAGCCCTGATAGCAAAATCTATTTCATTTTATGTGTCTTGTGACATGCATAGTAAAAGTACAGTCATGGCTATCTGGCACTGGCAGTAGATACAGGTGGAACACATTTTACACGACTGAGGGTAGAAGTCCCAATAAAGCCTAAATTCCATCTGCACGTTCCACATTTATCGCCTTCAGATTCTATTTACTGTGCTACAATTTATACAGCACATGCATGTGCCCAACCCATTAGAACACGGACAAATCTCAAAGTTAGAAAATAATCTATGGCTAAATAAAACACAGAAAGATCTTTGACACTTTTGCCAAGTTGACACACACACATGCACAGGAATTCAGCTAACATTTGCTGTTAACTTGCTTGCCCATTCCCAAGAGTGTGGGCAAGAGTCACTTGGTGACATCAACACTATTCTGGAGTTGTGTAAAGAGAAAGGCTCTGACCCAGCGACTGGAAATGGGAGATTACTTAAAGTTTAACTGGCTGCTATAAGAAACAACAACATGATGCAACTTTTAGCTTGGTACAAATTTAAAATGTAACATGAGTATGCCAGAATAGCATTCATATAGAAGTTACCTAAAACAAAGAAAAACAAATAATGAAATATAGGATGAATATATATATTTGTTAATTGTTTTAAAAAAATAACAAAAAGTACCGCTCATATATATATATATATATATATATATATATATATATATATATATATATATATATAAAAGTTAATAAAACAATTAACAAAAAAGTACCGCTCATATTCATTGAAACACTATCAACTGTAAAGCTTTTTCAAATATAAAATTAAGTTACAACCTTAACTATTTGGCCTCTGAACATCCAATGAAAAAGCCTTTATTTCTGATGTCATACCTGGGGTACAAACACCATTCACAAGGAAAGTTCTTCTTCGGGCAGGTAAGATAATAATGTCCTAAGGTGTTCCAATAAAACACAGTGGAAAGTCCCCTCCTCTAATGTAACAGCATTGCTTTTTCTATCTTGTGAACACCTTTTATTTAAAGTTTAGTCTCACTGCAGTCTATATGAAAAACAGCCATGCAGTGACAATAGACATAAAAGTCTTAAATTATTACAGAAGTACTAAAAGAGATTTACATAAACAGAAAATGTTTCAGAAGAGCTATCTGCTCTCCCAGAACATACTCCCATATTTCTTTTCAAATTAACAAATTTAAAAACAGGTATTAAGCCAAAATCTAAAACATACTTACAGATTTTTTATATCAACAGCCCCTCTAAAAGCTTTTCTTGGAATGCCCTGAATCTGGTTTTCGCTCAGATCTCTGTGGAAAAGCAAAAGGGAGAATGGTAAAAAAAAATCATAAATCTGCCGCTTATTGTCTTTTAAAGGACAATATTTAAACCAATTAAAAAGTCCACATTGGTAAACCATTATGTTAATAATGCAGTTTTTATTAAAAAAAAAAAAAAACAGTAGAAGATTGGGATACACAAACATTTTTACGTAACAGTGTGAAACATCCCAGGTTTGTGATACGTTAAGTGAGCAGGAGTATTAAAGAGAGGCAGCTCAGGTTATTTGAGTGCTCTGTGATGAATGTGCAGTAAGGAGCTGTTTGCTGTGATTTAATTTTCAAGGCACTTTAAGTAATCTGGAAAATAGAATATGACTGTGCTCTGACAATAAATCCTATAGCTCCAAAATGAAATAGGAGCCTTCAGATGTTGTTATCGCAACTTGATTTGAGCTAGAACATTGTGTTTATAACAAGGTATCGCAAAGAAAAAAAGAAAATAAAAATAAACAGGAACTAGGTCTCTATCTATCTATCTATCTATCTATCTATCTATCTATATATATATATATATATATACATACACACACACACACACACACACACACACACACACACAGTGCCTATTGAAAGTCTACACCCCCTTTCAAAATGCTCACCTTTTGTTGCCTTATAGCCTGGAATTAAAATGCATTAAAATAGTTTATTTTTGTTTTTTTATTTATCTCCACATCCTACCCCACAACTTCCAAGTAAAAAAAAAATAGTCTAGAAATGGGTAGAAAACTAATTAAAAATACAAAACTGATATAGCTTGGTTGGATAAGTGTCCACCCCCCTTGTAAGAGCAATCCTAAATTAGCTCAGGTGTAACCAATCACCTTCAAAATCACACACCAAGTTAAGTGGCCTCCACCTGTGTTATTCAGCAGTTCCTGTAGGTTCCCTCTGCTGGGTAGTGCATTTTAAAGCAAAGACTCAACCGTAAGCACCAAGGCGCTTTCAAAAGAACTCTGGGACATATCAGGGGATGGGTATAAAAAAAAAATCAAAGGCATTGAATATCCTTTGGAGCACAGTCAAGTTGATTATTAAGAAATGTAAGGTGTGTGGCACCACCAAGACCCTGCCTAGATCAGGCTGTCCCTCCAAACTGGATGACCGAGCAAGAAGGAGACTGATCAGAGAGGGTACCAATAGGCCAATGGCAACTCTGCAAGAGCTACAGGCTTTGTTGGCAAAACTGGACAAAGTGTGCATGTGACAACAATATCTCAAGCACTCCACAAATAAGGCCTGTATGGTAGGGTGGCAAAAAGGAAGCCATTACTCAAGAAAGCCCACCTTGAATCCCGTTTGAACTATACAAAAAAACACTCAGGAGATTCTGTAGCCATGTGGCAAAAAGTTTTATATATATATGGTTCATTAATGGCACTGAAATCTGGGAGTCGTTTCAACAGATGTCAAACTTATTTTATAGTCTTTTGAGGTGTCAAAAGTGACCAAACTGTTAAATGCAAAGTGTGCATTACATAATCTCCAAATATATTTTAATTAAAATGAAACAAAGTAGAAAATGGGTGTAATGTGATGTACTACACAAGGTCAATAACTTGGAGTCCTTTGACAATTACACTATCATACTGCCTGTCAGCTTCATTTTCATTACTGTACCATTGCCAGGATTGTTGCTACAACATTACTTGCAAATGTCCTTTTGTCTGACATACCCATAAGCCAGATATTCTGTCCTTGAAATAATTGTGTACATTACGTAAGACATTTATTCTACTTAAGAACATAAGAACATAAGAAAGTTTAAAAACGAGAGGAGGCCATTCGGCCCATCTTGCTCGTTTGGTTGTTAGTAGCTTATTGATCCCAAAATCTCATCAAGCAGCTTCTTGAAGGATCCCAGGGTGTCAGCTTCAACAACATTACTGGGGAGTTGATTCCAGAGCCTCACAACTCTCTGTGTAAAAAAGTGCCTCCTATTTTCTATTCTGAATGCCCCTTTGTCTAATCTCCATTTGTGACCCCTGGTCCTTGTTTCTTTTTTCAGGCTGAAAAAGTCCCTTGGGTCGACACTGTCAATATCTTTTAGAATTTTGAATGCTTGAATTAGGTCGCCACGTAGTCTTCTTTGTTCAAGACTGAACAGATTCAATTCTTTTAGCCTGTCTTCATATGACATGCCTTTTAAGCCCGGAATAATTCTGGTCGCTCTTCTTTGCACTCTTTCTAGAGCAGCAATATCTTTTTTATAGCAAGGTGACCAGAACTGCACACAATATTCAAGATGAGGTCTTACTAGTGCATTCTGCAGTTTTAACATTACTTCCCTTGATTTAAATTCAACACTTTTCACAATGTATCCGAGCATCTTGTTAGCCTTTTTTATAGCTTCCCCACATTGTCTAGATGAAGACATTTCTGAGTCAACAAAAACTCCTAGGTCTTTTTCATAGATTCCTTCTCCAATTTCAGTATCTCCCATATGATATTTATAATGTACATTTTTATTTCCTGCGTGCAGTACCTTACACTTTTCTCTATTAAATGTCATTTGCCATGTGTCTGCCCAGTTCTGAATCTTGTCTAGATCATTTTGAATGACCTTTGCTGCTGCAACAGTGTTTGCCACTCCTCCTACTTTTGTGTCGTCTGCAAATTTAACAAGTTTGCTTACTATACCAGAATCTAAATCATTAATGTAGATTAGGAATAGCAGAGGACCTAATACTGATCCCTGTGGTACACCACTGGTTATCACACTCCATTCTGGGGTTTTTCCTCTAATCAGTACTTTCTGTTTTCTACATGTTAACCACTCCCTAATCCATGTACATATGTTTCCTTGAATCCCAACTGCGTTCAGTTTGAGAATTAATCTTTTGTGCAGGACTTTGTCAAAAGCTTTCTGGAAATCTAAATAAACCATGTCATATGCTTTGCAGTTATCCATTATCGATGTTGCATCCTCAAAAAAATCAAGCAAGTTAGTTAGACACAATCTCCCTTTCCTAAAACCATGTTGACTGTCTCCCAGTTGACTGTCTCCCAGTCCCAAGAAGATGCATGCAAAATATAACAAACCAAAAAAAAAGTTAGCCAGGAGCTGTCAGAATTAAAATTGTATATATTAGAAAGCCATGTTTACAGCAAAAGATAGTTTAAAGCCATGTGGAAAATCTTGGGTTGCAGCCTGTTGCTTAAATATAAACCATTTATAGAGTAGCAGCTGCCCAGCAGGAAAGAGGCATTAGTTTGGATGTCAAGTCCATCTTTGAATGGTTCGTTCTAAACAAACCTAGAGAATTGTTTCACTGATGGGCAGGTCTGCTGATGTCGCACAATTCTAATCTCATGAACAGCTAATGTGCTTTTTAAAAATATTTCTTCAGCCTGCAGTCACTTTTGGATTTGACTGACTTGTCCGACAATTCCATTCTTACCAGTAAATAATAAGAATCTGATTCAAAGAGCTCTGGAAACTTCCAGGTAACTATAGCCTTTGTGCATTCCTTCATCGATGCTGTGTTAAACAAGGGTGTGCAAAAGCATTTGACCACTGGCCAAGTAAACAAATATTTTCCAGGAATAGTTTATGCCACGTTTATCACCTGTACACTAAATTAAATTTTGGTTTGTTTTTTGGGTTGTAACTAGATCATTCCAGGGCAGGATTTTGTGTGTACCATAATTTAGAAAGTTGATATAAGCACGAGTTTCATGTACCGCCTTCCTACCAAAACCCAATCTTATATAAGTTCTTAAATATCTGAAATAGTGGAGGGGAAGTTTTTCACTTTAATATTTCCCTTGTTGTTTGTATGATCCTATTACAGTGTTCTATTGTTCAGCTAAAGACGTACAGGTTTCAAATTTCTGAGTCATCCAGAATTCTGGCATTGAGGCAGTACATTTATTGCAATTCAGTTTGTGAATAATTATCTTCTTTGTTGTATATGTTTCGCAATGCTATTGTGCCCGACTTGAATTTGGGTGACAAAGAAATTTAACTTCTCATCACCTTATAATACAATCTGGGTGTAATCTTGTTATCTTTAATCAGAAACATAATGTCTAAGGAATTTAGTTTTTCTTGCCTGGTGCCTAATAAATCAAATAAGATTAATAAGACTTTCTCTCTAAACAGTTTTTCTCTGTACATTGTTTTATTGTAGTCACTGCTGGTCCAAAGTTGTCTGAGAAAAAGCTTCAGTTCTTCAGTATTTCAGGTCTCTGTAATAATAGTTGATACCCTTCTGCTTACTGAGAAAGTTTTTGAGGGATTTAACTAGAGCTTTTTACAGTAAGCAAAAAATGTGTGCTTTTGATGTTTTATTGCTTTTTGATATTAACACGTTTTGGTAGATTAGAAAGGCTCAGGCAGAAAATCTATAGCACAAATGCCTGCTACATTCATTAGTTAAGCTGCAAGGCTACTGCCTCAAGTTCTAATTAACCTGTAAGGTGCATATATATATACCTTTTTCACAAACGCAGTCTTGTCGTGCCTTTGAATTTACCGCTTGTTGTTTGTTCAGTTGCGTACCCCTGCCAGTCGTATCGACATTGTCCGTTACCTTCGTTTTATGTATTCAGCTCTCCAAGTGTAGACCAGTACAGGATTTGGGAGGAAACATCCTGATAGGAATCATCATAAAACCCACACCTATCTTACAAAAGCCACAGTCCCTTCATCCCAGTAATCCTCATCTCAAAAATTCATTAGGTAGGAACGTATACCATCAATATTGTTATTTCTCCTTGCATTGCATAATCAAATTCAGGACTGCGACACCTTGCTTGTGCAAAAACCCGGGACACACATCCAATGCACCATCAGAAGCATCACTTCCATGGAGCATAGCCAAATGCTAGAGCAGTCACACACATCAGGATTTCAGAAAAAGAAAATCATCATTCACAGTTGGTAATGTCTCACAGAATCACAGCACAACAGTCATACTTTACAAAGTTAGTCTTTCCAAGCGCTACTTGTACTCCATGTGTCTGTCACAGGATATGTATTAACTGCATGAACAAATACGTACAGTAAGAATATCTGGATGAATTTATCTTTTAAATCGGCAACAATTCAACTAATACTGCAGCTAATTCATATTTTGACCTTTAACTCGCAAGTACTTCTGGTGGAAATCGATAGTATTCTGCCAAATCACGTGACAACTCGGAAACTCCTCCCTCGAGTTCTGGGAGAAATCAAACAAATTGGAGAGCACTGGAGTTGGCTGTTCATGGAAACGAAGTATACTAGGAAAATGCATAGGCGTTATTTAAATGCAAGGGTTTTGGCTTACAATATACTGAAATTTGGCATGTCGTTGGGCCACAAAGATGAGACAAATTCAGATTTGTTAAATATATATATGTTCAATTTTAGTTTCGTCAGACAGCAAAACTTTTTGCCACAAGACTACAGAATCTCCTGGGTGTTTTTTTGTATAGTTCAAACGGGATTCAAGGTGGGCTTTCTTGAGTAATGGCTTAATTCTTGCCACCCTAAAATACAGGCCTAATTTGTGGAGTGCTTGAGATATTGTTGTCACATGCACACTTTGTCCAGTTTTGCCAACAAAGCCTGTAGCTCTTGCAAAGTTGCCATTGGCCTATTGGTACCCTCACTGATCAGTCTCCTTCTTGCTCAGTCATCCAGTTTGGAGGGACAGCCTGATCTAGGCAGGGTCTTGGTGGTGCCACACACCTTACATTTCTTAATAATCAACTTGACTGTGCTCCAAAGGATATTCAATGCCTTTGATATTTTTTTTATACCCATCCCCTGATATGTCTCAGAGTTCTTTTGAAAGTGCCTTGGTGCTCACGGTTGAGTCTTTGCTTTGAAATGCACTACCCAGCAGAGGGAACCTACAGGAACTGCTGAATGTATCCTGAAATCATGTGAATCGCTACAATTTAACACAGGTGGAGGCCACTTGGTGTGTGATTTTGAAGGTGATTGGTTACACCTGAGCTAATTTAGGATTGCTATTACAAGGGGGGTGGACACTTATCCAACCAAGCTGTATCAGTTTTGTATTTTGAATTAATTTTCTACCCATTTCTAGATATTTTTTTTTTACTTGGAAGTTGTGGGGTAGGATGTGTAAACTATTTTAATGCATTTTAATTCCAGGCTATAAGGCAACAAAAGGTGAACATTTTGAAAGGGGGTGTAGACTTTCTATAGGCACTGTGTGTGTGTGTGTGTGTGTATATATATACACACACACACACACACACATAAAAACTGTGCGTACAGAATGTCATACATCAGGAGCACATCAGATGAGAAATATCAAATCGAAGACTTAAATAAGTCCAATCTTACAACAAAGGAAATAAAAGCCCATCAAAAGCCATGGAAGCTTGTGTGGAAGCTTTTAAAGCAGCAATCTCTGCTAATTCAAAAATAAAAAATTAAAACGTTTGAACTATTGCTTGCTTTTTTGGTAATCTGTCTAGCCATGCCATAGTACAGAATTTTAAACTTGACACCTTGTCTTTTTACTTGTATATGTGGACTTTTTGTCCTATGTATGGAAACCTTTGAGGCAGTTTCAGCGTTTATTCAGGCACAAGTTACCCTTGATACATCAAACTTGAAATCTTCCAGAACAGCCTGAATTTTTGTACCTTCTGGAAATGAGCTGCCTTCTATATCTTTGATTTTCATGGAGGCAGTAGAGTCAAAGTGTGTTTTTAAATCTTTTTGTCATCTTCACTGGATTCTGAGGATGAAGTGGTTTAATTCTCTTCAAATAGAATGACTTGCTCTACTAATTGCGTCTAAAAATGCAGGTATTGCCTAACCTCTCTACATGGTACAGCCAATGTCTTGCATTGTGAATAGTACTGAAGCCAAGTATAAGCTGCTGTCAAATAAGCCATGGGAAAAATTACCCTTACAGACCATTTATTTGTTTTGTAGGCAATTCTGTAGCAAGCAATCTGTCGATCTATGTGATCAACTCAACCCATTGATTTGTTGTAGGCAGCAACTGTCTGGGGCAGTGGGATGTCAAGGTACCGTTTGTCATTTTTAGATAAATGACGGCAAGTGACCTGCGGCTTAACTGAATCACAAGTAGAAGCAGAAGTATCTCCTTATCATACAATTTGATGATTGCTACCTCGTTGTCATTTCTAAGTACCACATCTGTGTATTCTTTTCCAGCTGTGCTGTTAAACATGCTGCAAAATCTTAGGTTAGTTTTTTTTTTTTTTTTTTTTGGTCTCCTGTAGCATTCCCTAACATTGCAAGTAGGTTGTCTATCACCTGATACAACACTATGCCATTGCTGCAGCTAACACAATTCAAGATCCCCTCAGAATTTGGTTTTCAGATTTCTTTAAATGTCACTCAGCCAATTATTCAAGGACAATTCAAACAGTAATTTCCCTGGGACATTCAATTTCAGCATTCGCATTACCAGAAGGGAATTACTTCAGTTAAGTTAAAGAGCCATCTCTAAACAGTTTTACAAAAGCTGCTTGTCATCTTAGAATCTATTATACTTGCTTCTCTAATGTATTGTTTCCAACCCCTGATGAACTGGACGTCCTATCACTCACACACCAGTTGTCAAGATCAATAAACCATCTCAATGGATCTAATAGAAAATCTATTCTAATTTGGAAATGACGCTGCGGGACATTCAAAGATCTGCGCCAACATTCAGGATACAAATGATGCTGCAGGGCAGCTAAGATCTACTCTAACCATATTCCAAACTTCATATCACGAAGGAGTCCTGGAGTTCTGTCAGTGCTCTGCTCTCCAGATGCTTCTCCCCATTCAAGGATGTCCTTCAAGAAACTACTTTGTCTCTGCTACTGTGGGTTCCTCCAGCATGACAAAATCCCCACTGAAACCTGTTCCTTGATGCATCATCGGACTGCTGCATAGGTGACCTTAAACTACAATCTCAGGTCATGTATTATGTATACATTTTTTTATGTATACATTGTATAGCATGCAAAAAAATATTGTACTAATTGTATTAATTGCTCTTTCTACTTCCAGCTGCCTGTCAAGGCATTTTTGTTGAAGTTTGTGTGAACCTTGAACTTCGATCTCAGGTGACGTATTCTGTGCATTTGGAGCATGTAGAGTGTTGTGCAGTTTGAGTTTGCCCTTTTCTGCTCTCTCTGGCTGCCTGACCGGGTCCTACTGCAGTTCAGGGGGTGGTTCTATCTTTCGTAAACAAAGTAAATCTGATAAACTAAATGGAGAAACTCTTCACATTGCTCACACTAACTCTGTTTTTTTTTTTTTCTGTCCCTACGCTTCCATGCTGAAATATGGCCTCCAAACCCCAATGCGCACCTCGGGACCTGCTGCTTCTAACTGCGCAGAACCCAGCAGTTTTCAGGTCCTGTTTTCTGCAAGACTCCAAAAAGGCAGCCTTTCTTCTTTGAACTATTCGTGCCGTTCCTTCAGGATTGGAGCTGCAACCACAGCTGCTCAGTGAAATATTCCTGTGCATGTCATCAAAAAGCTTGATCAGTGGTATTCTGAGCCTTCTGAGATCTACATAAGGAACATTATTAAAAACATTCTCATTGCCTAACAACATCTGTTACCAACAACCTAAAGAAAGACTTTATTCCAGGATTCAACCCTACCATATCCTTGCATATATTGAAAGAAAAACAATAACAAACTGCATTCTGCTATGATGCCACCTATTATGTATAATTATGCTATTTTTTTAGGCCTGGAGGGGAGGTGGCTAAAGGTGTAGGGTCCCTAGAGATTTTAGTTTTTTTTTCTTCCCTCCGTTGCCTAGTCACGCAAAAGTAGATACCACATTATGTGATATAATTATTTTTTATTTTTATATTTTTCTCTTTTATATATTTTAGTTTGGGTTTTTTGCTTTGGTTTTGTTTTTTTTTTCACCAGGATGAACACAGCGCACTAATTATAAGCAAATAGGGATTCTCTCTGAATCTCTCAGCCTCTATGTTCCACTGGGAGGAGATAGTATACGATGCTCCTCTGTCTAATCATTTTTGTTCACCGGGATTGAACACGTCACATAGATTTATAATTTTACTGTTTGTTTTTTAGTAGGTGGCATCGGGATTCTCCAAGGGATAAGGCTGTGCACCAACTACTTTTTATTTTTATAAACCCATTAGTTGAGTTCAATGTTTTTGGAAATCTGTAAGATTTGTATAATAATAAAGGTGGTTATTTATCCTGACTGAATGTATATTTGGATCCATTTTGCTTGAGAAATTTGTCTAACAAGTTTGCTTCAAAAGAGAAGGTAGCATCTCCTTTGAGGATGTCTTTGTCTTTAGTAATTGTATTTCTGTGCTTCATTAATGCTGTTCTCCTGAGATAAGATGATAACAGCTCTGCCTTTGTTAGCAGTCTGATAACTTAATTAAGGTTAGATCATCATTCCTATAAAGTTATTTATTTTACTGTGATGATCACTGAACTGTCCTCTACATAGGATACATTTTGAACTAATTTGCTAATACTAGGTAGGCAGTATGGACTCAGATGCTGAAATTTGCCATCAGCACAAACTATATTCAATTATGATCAATTTGTTGTTGAACAGAAGAGCAGTGATTATTCCACACCTGACACAATTATCCTTCTACTTCAAACAGTGAGAGCTGATGTCAATATTTGTGATTATGATTAATTCCTTGTTTATGTGCCCAAATAAACTGATACAAGTAAAACTAAGGATGAAACATTCATATAACAAAGAGCTAAGTAAACCAATCTGAATTCTGTCTTACAGATGTCTAGTATATTCAGGTGCTGTTGGAACTTACAGGCAATCAATTATATTGCTTTAGAATTGGATATGTGTTCTATACAGATATAAAACATTTTGGTCTTCTCCCTTTTCTAAAACAGAATGGCATCCATTCTGCAAATTCAATAATGTGCCTGTACAATACATTTAATCAATAAAGCAAAATAAAGTTCCTTTTTAGAAAACAGAATCTTAATTTAGATACTCAAAATGAATTACTTTCATTTGGAACAATTTATTACACGATAAACAAGTCTAAAAAAATGTATTTTGTTCAACAAGTCAACGAAGTAACATCTTTTGTTCTAGATGTCATCAAGGTCACCCAGTTTTACAATAGCACTCCACAATTTCATCATGAGGAAAACAGATCCCTGAAATACATTATCAAGCCCATCCTTGCTTGAAGAAACCAACCTCAAATCTCTTTTTTGTTGTAAGTCAGGATATTGTACCGGGGTTCCTAATGCAGCCTCTGTCCTCTGAACTGTGGAACAATTCATCTTTTTAAGATGGCAGTCTGCTTGTAAATGTAATTACTGATCATTTTATTTTCGTCCAAGGTAACGTCCCTTGGACTGAGATCAGCAAGAATATAAATCTGTACTGCCATCGACTAATTTCATAAGAACCAGTGACGAGTTCAGATTCTTGAAGAGCAATCAGAAAATGGCTGCAAAGAATTAAACAAGGTAAAGAAAATGTATCCAAACAAAAAGCTGGGCAGAGAGAAAACAAATCGGGTTTTGCAACACAATTGTGTTAAAAGGGAAATAAAAATGGAAATTAAACCTACAAAAATATAAAGAGTGTTAGAGAAATGAATATAGCAATTTCTCAAATGGTAACCTGAGAAATACCTCCCCTGACCGATCAAAGCTGTTTCTTGTCAGCAATGCGCAGCTTCACAAAGTCATCTGGTATGCATTAACAGAAATATTTTCCTATTGATCGCAGAACAGGGAGCAAGTTCCCAAGTAAGCATTACATTATAGGAATGTTCTACTCTTATGTTCTATGTGATTAAGTGAACTGGCTCAGAGGTAGTCTTTATCAATAAATAATGTTTCTGTATGGAAAGGTCAATGAACATTTTAAAACCGCATGTAACATAAAAACAACAAAATCCAAAACATAGATTATCAAAAAAATAAATAAAAAGGTATCATACATTACATTTATTACAATCACCATGACATTTACTTGAATGACAATCTAGCAGTTACTAAATTCACAGTAGTAAATGGTGATTCTCATTGCTTTTCCTCATAAACTGCTTAAAATACACTGTCCTATGGGTGTACAACTAAAAAGAAAAAAAAATTCTAGGAGTTATTTGGCTTTGCACAATGAAATATGGCCCATGTCAACTGGAAGACTTACACTATGTTAATAATATCTCAACAGCAGCAGCTCTTGTCCACATAGATATAACCATCCAGTTACACTTGTTAGTATAAATGCTAACAACCTCAAACTCCAATCTTACTGTGAGAGTCAAACTATCGACCACAAAATCAATGCGGCCCAATATAGCCTGACAACATCAAGGAATATACTGCCTATACCACCAATACCTAAATACGATTTCAAAAGGATATACATCATAGTGTGGTACTTCTTTTATACAGCATATACAAATGTATATGTAATAATCTTAAGCACCAAAACTTCTGCAATGTTAATATAGACATACTTTACAACACACTGCACATAAACAGACACAATTTCCCTCATTATAATTTTGTTACTGGGAAAAAAAAAAAAAAAAGATCTTAAGTTGTATTCCTGCATTCATTGGATGTGAAAAAAAAAAAAAATCTATAATTCATTTCGTTTCCTGCTTAACTTCTCTTTCATTTTGTCGGACCAATTAAAACATGCGCTGAAAGGCCTAGTTTAGAGACAAGGAAGTGGCCATTACAAAGTTGCAATTCATGAAACGTCTTTTAAAGAAAAGGACCACTTTGAACCTTACTGAAGAAAAAACTGTTCTAATAAAAGAGCCCTCCAGAAATCAAAGACACAAAGACTTATCGCGTTTCCACGGTAAAGTAGTCCATGTTATACAGCATTAGATTGAACAGCACTGACGGGAGGTTGTCACGTTTCTAACGAAAGCGTAGACCCCCGATGGCAGGGGAGATATGAACACAGCTGTAGAGCCTGCACTCTTAACCTGTGAACAGCAGTTGTCTTGAAAGAAGAAACAAACCCTTAGTGGAATCCACTGAGATGTATCAAAGGGGTGTGCTCAAGGGCTGAGTTTAATTGAGAAAAACTCACATCCGTGAGGACATGCATGATTGTGACAGCTTTCAGTCACAATAGAGCAAACACTTTATATAGGATGTGCCAAATATATTTATTTTTTAACAATGTACAATTTTCTCAGAAAATGCAATTATGGCTACCCAAAGTGGCGTGCTATTATGTGTCACATTGACTGAGAATGATAGGAAGCACCTTTGACTGTCTCAGTCTGAGACTGTATGTGGTTTATTAGGGATGGAGTTTTTACAGGAAGTAAATTACTACCTGTCAATTGTTGTGACATCCCCCCTACAGATACTACTTTTATTATCTGGTATCATCTCTTCCTGTCATGTTTAACAAGACAAGCTCTTAATATACAGAAACTAAATGCATTTTCATTCCTGCCACTGAAGCTCATCTCTGCAATTTATATTTCCCACACGTCTTTACATGCTTAAGATCCACTGCATCTGGCACCTGCGATGAAGGGACACATAATCTAATCAGCTGCGTATGCAGTGCTTTATTAGTCAGTCTACTAAAACACATTGCTTTTTTTTTGTTCTTGAAATTGCATTTGGTACAGTACAGTCATTTGAAGTCTGCTTCTCAGGGTATAGAGATGTTTGCAGGACTGTCTGAACTTCAGTACATAATGTTTTCGGAATCCAACATCTTTTCTGTACAGTTCACATGACATCCAATATTTCTTGATGGTGCCAGCCAGTGGTTTACTATATCTAAGAGATAATAAAACAAGCCAAAATGGTGTGTATGTATTTTGCCAAATGTTGCTATATAATGTATTTATTTTCACACAACCAGTATATTGCAATTAAGACAGCACAATATATTGGTTTAAATTATGGAGTTCTAAACTGAGTTAAGGGATGTGTCTGTAAACTACCGTTTATATACTGTCTGGTACAGTGTCATGCTGGAAGAGGTGTGAACCAGCTAATATGTCAAAGGTATTTATGTATGATGAAACTTATATGCACCCTTTACCATTGTGACTAGTTCGAGAACATATAGACTAAGCAGAACACACCTCAAACTTTCTGCTAGAATATGTGCAGTGTATACTACAGGGCTGCATTATTGCATATTAAGATTTTCTTCAGGCATTACAACTATTCTACCACTCTACAAATCGATCTTACCACCAATGTTATTGTTAAAACTGTTTCTCAAAGTATGATTGGAAGTACTAAGAGAATCCAGCAGTATCAACCACCCAGTAGACCTTTAAATAACAAGAGGGTTAAAAGTTAATAATATTATAAATCACCTGAGAACTAAGCTGGATTATATTATTGTTTTAATACTTACTGATGTACCAGCTGCAACACTGAACCATATGGCTATCTATCCAATTCTCAAAGAAATGTGTGTGTCTTGTACTTTATATTACAGTACATTATTTCACAAGAAAAATAACTACCATCTGCACAAATGGGCAATACATTGATTTAAAGGCTGCAACACGAGAATAGTTGATGTATATTAATCAGATGGTCCTCTTTACTTATACTCAGAGCTGTATATCTTCATTGAAAGAGTGACACATGGCCCCCACATGGACCATAGATAACGCAACCTCACCAGGCCTATGTGCAAGCTGCAGCTCTAGGGAGACTGTATATCATGATGGACAGAAAAAAAGCATTCATTTACTCTTGTTCTTTGAAATACTGCATTGTTTAATGTTGATTTTTTTCTACCTCCTGCTGGCAAATTCCTGAAAAGTCTTTCATGATGCTCTGAAAGCACGATAATGAAATGAAAAAGAAAAATGCACTTTGTCACTGAGCAATGACAGGTTGACAAACTTCAATATTCATTACAATCAACAAAGCCACATTTCTTCCATCAGGGGTCCTGCGTAAATATAATTTTAAAAAAAGCATGTCTAATGTACTTGGTTTTGTTAGCACTGCAGCTTTTTTTTTTTTTTTTTTTTTAGCATAATCACTCAGTGTTTATAATGTAAAATCATATATCAACATTTGAAAAATAATTACATTTCTCAACATGAAATCTACCCCATTAGGATATGTATTTTTTTTCTACATTTAACCTATAATTACTGTACAAACTTTATATTAATATTGGTATTCTGCATTTGCAGAATTCTTTATATAACCATTCAAATTAAATTAAATTAAATTAGATTCTTCAGACACTCTCAGAGGAAGACTAAGAAAGCTGTAAATGCTTTCTTTTAGAAATGCTTCCATTGCAAAATTGCCCTAAATATGTAAACATAGATGCAAGCTTTCAGTAAAAATTTAGCTAATAGACTCAGGAGGTTTAGAAGAACCTGTTAGAATACAAACACCTTAATCTCTCTCTATACTTTGTCTACAATGTAGGACTGGTATTTAGTTACTGATGTTGTGATCCATAGAGATATAGTGGTGATACTAATCTTATCAATGCAAGATTTATTTAGTTGTTCGTTATTTTGTGCTTGTGGATTTAAAAAATAAATAAACATAACGTGTAAGGCTACCCTTTTTGCAATCAGATAGGACTGGAGTTATTTACAAAGATGATCAAAGCAATTTACATAGGTGCTGGATTTATAGTACTGTTGCTGCCTCTGTGCATTGAAATATTAAAAAAAACTTGCATGAATCAAGACAAGGGCTTTAAAATAATAAAATAAAAACTAGCACATTTTTACCAGCTCAGCAACACCTCCTCCTCTGTATCCACTGAAACTGTGTTCTCTTCCCTGGATTCTGGCCTCCCCACACCCCAAGCACTCTACTTAAATGAAGGAGCCGGTTCAGCAGAGCTGCTGGACAGTTCATTAGAGCAGCCCCTGCTGTTTCTTCCGCCTGATCGTGGAGGAGCGTGGTCACTATACCTCCTGGGCCAGGGCGGCATGCTTCTTAACAATTTCTGACAGCTTTGATCAAGATGGTGGCTTTATAGGAGTTTTAGAGACAGGGAAATATGGGCAGGAACTATGAAGTGCTTCCTGCTGCTCCTTTAGAAGTGAAAGTCTTGCCACACACACATTCACACAATATATCACTGTTTACAGATTTCCATCTCACTTAGGTAAGACATAAACCTTGAGAAATCTGTTACATCTGTAAGCAAGTATGACAACAAAATAAAGAAACAAATGCAATACAGTAATTGTGCATCTTTTTTTAATAAGATGCAAACCGCTAGAAATCTAGAATTGATTTTGTAAAGAATTACACTCCTCTGTGGTGTATTACATGGAGATTTTAGTGTTTTTTCTGCAGCAGGTCAACTTTGCAAATAGGGATTAACCCAGAGCCTAACTTTTGTCTATCCCTTACATAAGAAGACCTGAACCATGTGAAAATATTCAAAGAAACGAGAGGCTTATGAACTGTGCTTCATTTTTGGTGTAATTTCCAAAATGTTTTAATTATAATTTAGACAAACTATATAAAACTACCACTTTTTAAGTGAACCTGTCTATTATTTCTCTGTTTTTTATAACTCCAGCTACATTTTGGATAACTTCATCACATAATTTGCGAGCCCTGCTGCCTTGCATTTCATTTCCTATTTAATTCCTGAGCAAGTGAGTGACATAAAGACTGCAGCTAAATGAATGCTCTTTGCTGTACAAAGTACCTGACATTCAATTATTTTATTTTTTTTTTGCACCTCTGATGGCCCAAGCGAAGGAGTCAAGCTGTCTGTGGTAAAGAACTTATACTCTTAGAGCTTTTCACAAGTTCAGTGTTGATGAAGCCCCCATTTGAAAGACCTTACCTCATTTCCCAGACATTTTCTGACCTCTTTTGTCTATCTTTTTTCTCAGAAAGATTTCCCCCTGTAACATTGAGGGCTAAGAAGTAAACTAATTATCTTGTTCAAATCCCTTTGTGCCGCCCCTAATCCTATTAGTTATAAGAATGTGTGAATGGCGATTGTCCAGCTGAAAAATTCCGAGTGGCACGATCCAGAAGGAGTACCTTCAAGTTGATTCATTTGACAAGGGACTGGAGTAGACATCCACAGTTACATTTCTTTGCACTACAGGGGGGGAAAAGAATCACAAGCACAAAAAAGAAGAGACAATGCTGAGTATATTAACAGTCTCCTGCAGGCTTTTACAGCTAGTCAAGTGCTACCAGCACAATTAAAAAGAAGTATAGTGAACTCTTTACTTTCAGACAGACCTTGCTGAACTTTCACCTCACTGCTGCAGTTAAGCGCTTATTCTCTCTCTCTAACGAGTGGCATTTTAATAAGGACAGGCAGCCATGTTACAATGTGTCAATGATACCACAAAGTCCAGGAAGTGAATAAACTTCAACTCAAACTTTTTTTTTTGTTTATCAGGCCCTTTGGGTCTATTTTCTTTTAATCACTGGGCTACTCAAGTCTTATAAAAATAAAATAAAAAAGCCCCTCTTGCTGGCTGCTGACGATGCCACGTCTGTTGCCTCTTGCTGTCCAAAGCAGAGAGAACTTTAATGGCATTTCCCATTTTGTTCGCACTGGGGATGGAGCCAGACTGCAGTGAAAATTCCTGCCATCATAGAGAGCGTTAAGAAGCATGAAATTCATCTGACTTCCATAAAAGACCAGCCCTGTGCCTCCATTCAGCCTTTCGCTGTGCTGGCTGCTCTGGTGACAATGCATCTCTCTTCCAAAAACAAATATTTGCTTTGCTCTTTTTTATACCTTTTTTTCCCCTTTTCTGATTGTCAAAACAGCCAACTTTATCTACAACTGCCAGCCTTCAGTTCTTGCAAAATAGAGACCTGACTTCAATTTTAATGCACACTATTTTATGATTGAATGCTTTTTACTGTGCATACTGATACCCTTTCACTTCAGTTTAAATGCCACCTAATTGGTTTCCATGGAAACTAATTTCCTCGAACTCTTAGGAGACAATGCACAAGTTTCCTTCATATCTTTTTCAGCATACTTGCCATGTCCATAAACCCATTTATATTCATAACATGTGAAGTGTCCATTAAAATATCTGTTTATTGACATTACATAACGTTTGACCGCACATATCGGCACTTATAAGCAACTGCAAATCTACGCCATTAAAACATTAATGTATTAGATTCTTTACCTTGAGCTTTATGAAACTGCCAAATCTCTTTTCAGCATTATTTTAATCAGTTATGTCCCTGTTGTTAATGCCTTTGGGAATTAATAATATTTGCACAAACTGTGCCATTTTTTTTCTTTCCAATTCATTATCGGCACGCCTCATTTAAAAAAGATGAAGCCCCTATGTTTAATCATAGAGAACTCTTAGCAAACAAATCCCTGTATAATGTTACTCTAAGAAAACCTTCCCTTTAGAATTGCCCCAGAGTAAGCTAACAGCAAGATACACAATTACAGCTAATGGGGTTTCATCCAATCTGTGTGATTCTCCTGGCCTGTTTGCTCTGCATGGCATGGGCTAGCTAACCCTTTACTACTGTGAATCGCAATGACACAGGCTAAACTGGAGTTTTTAAGTAGTGCTGATACACTGGCAATTTCAGCATGTATCTTTCCAGATAACGATATATACCACTCTCTGTGAAGCTGTGTCTTATCAAAACAATACAAAAAGTGTTCAATGTATGTCAAGCTCCTGATGTGCCACCCTGTTATCATGGGATCATAGTTCATCATGGGCTAGAAGAGCCAAGAAGAGGGTGCTGTGTTATGTGCTACCCCATCTGTCCACCTAGAGGCATCCAAGGGCCTTGAAAGAAAGGAAGGGATTTTGAACTGTGATTTATTAAGGAACCACTGGTGTCATTGCCTTTTAATCTCAAAATTAGCAGGTTTTCATTTTCAATATAAATCTTTTGTTGTTGTTGTTGTTTAAGCAGATGTTCAACTGTAATAACATCATGCAATAACAAAATAACACAATTATTAAGAAAAAAAGAAACAATACGGCATATTAATACAATCTGCCTTATATGAAAAAAAATACAAATCTGCTATATTTACGTATTTCTTGCTTTAAAGCATGATATTTTTGTCATAATTTACACTTCTGGTGTACCGTTACTAACGTATTTTGTTGTACTGGATGGTTCAGTTTAAGCTTGGAGTTCCAGAGCAGTTTAAAGTATTGCATTTGCGTTAACATTTTTGCCAGACGAAAGCAATTAAAATCCCATGAAGAACCAAGGACAAGGTTATCTGCAGGAGGCTCGCCTACACATGACAACCTTGAATATCATTTATTTTTCTTTTAAGATTCCCCAAACCTCCACTAAAGCACCTGCGGAATTAGCGCAGCATACAGTATTCATGTTCAAAAAAACCCATTTATTTTAAAAACGTTTCATGTTTATCTTGGCGCCAATCCTTTGTAGAACCACAAGGAGCCTGTGGTAACAGATGTGCTTTTGCCACTTTATTTCATAATTTCAGTTTTAACAGTTGGACTGTACAGTGAGGTATCAAACAGCTGTGCTGGATTTAAATCCTCATTACAGAAATCGGTGGCATTCTGCCTTAACCTCACAATGACTGCATGGTAGAACACCCACTGCTTGTCTCCTAAATATTCACTTCATTACCAAATTGGAATCTGTGTATTTTAATCATGTGCATCTTCCTGTTGACAGTGACTGTGATTTGGCCTTTAATTTTGGGTCCTATATATATATATATATATATATATATATATATATATATATATATATATATATATATATATATATATATATATATATATATCACAATGAAGAACAATTCAATCATTGTGCAAAAGGGATCACATTTAACAGTCAGGCTGATGCTCAGCAATTAATATGCATCTATTTGAACCTTAATGAACATGTCATAAATAAATAAAACTCAACCTCAAATAATACAAAGACTGGTCAAAGTCATTTAACAAGCAGAATCAAGTCTATCTGCATTCCCTCGTGACCCACTTCACTTGTACAAAGAGAATTTTATAACTCAGCATGGACATTCAGCGGGACTGTGTCTTGCAGCTGTTATTAACTTGGTTTGGCTGCAGAGACTTACATTGACAAGCACCTCACATACAGGGTTAAAAAAGCACTGCCACATGCATTCATCATATTTCAGACCAAAAATATCATGGGTACAGAATAACACTTGGAATTGCTATTTTACTTAAATACTCCCACAGACCTTTTAGCAAGATAGTACTACATCACCCTAAAAATCTATAACCAAAGAGCATTAAACTACAATGACTAGGAAGCCACTTTGTCTTAGTAATAAATCTGAATTGTCCAGATGTATCATAGCAAACTTATACATGTGTTTATACAGCTATTTTGTTTTAAATCTTTTTTTTTTTTTAATGGAATGATGTCAGTGCATTTACAGATAGAAGTAACAAACAGCTCTGAACTAAGTCATAGTTGGATGTAAAGAAAAAAGGAAAAGTCTGGAGTGGGAGCCACCAAGCATTCATAATTCCTTCTGCACCTTGTTGAATAACTGTCATTTTTCGAAGGTTAACAACTATATTTTCTAATGTATTTTTAGCAACGTTTGGTAACTCTAATTATATACTGTACATTGTTAGGATGATTGAATTACTTTCCACATACGATTAACAACATATGATTTTTTTTTTTTTAAATGATGGAATTTCTTTCACAACATTTTCAATTAAGAATATTTAAAAAAATACAGGAATGTCATTCCCCAAAACAAAAAGGATGTGCTACAGTATACTGTTCTGTCATTTTGCTGAAACTTGTTGGAGACAGGCACAAATTCTTTATTACTCTGTTTATGTCAAATATTGTTTTTATATATATATATTTATATATATATATTGTTTTTTTTTTTTTTTTTTTTTTTTTTTTTTTTTTTTCTTTTTCCTTATATATATGGTGGATTATCTTATATATATATAGTTTAATATTTTTTTTATATATATATTCTATATATATAATATCTAATTCATTTTCCATTGTAATTAACTTAATGTATATATAATTTTTACAAAAAAAAAAAAATTATAGTAAAAAAATATATATATATATATATATATATATATATATATATATATATATATATATATATATATATATATTTTTTTTTACTGTAATTTTATTTTATTGTTGTTAAGTGAATGCAATGGAAATGCCCACATTTATGACCTGCATTTATGTACAATATTTCTTACATCTGGTTTTCTCAATACATGTACAGTATTTTCAGAAGGAATCCCTGGTAATATTATTCAACAGTTCATTTAAAAACCGATACTACAGATCTATCCCCTAGTATCATATACCATATAACAAACCTTTAAAAACATGGTCGCTTAGACAGATACATAAAGTGAAATAAAGGACAGCCAAAAACATCAAGCCACAAATAAATTAAAAATATCCAATTCAGCAGCCCACTGCCATTTGAAAGACAGGATGGTGCCTTCATGTTATTTGTCAGACAGACTAAATTGAGAAAGAGGTTATGGATAGACTCGTTATACTGAGATGCTATTTCATAGAATTCGACAATAATCATACAGGCTCAGATGATTTTCATGAAAGTCAATTAACTAATGTACTTGACTGACAGTAGCACTTGAACATATTGTTTGTCGAGCTGAGACCAACAGTATTGGTTTAAAAATAGTTAAATGAAGAATTCCCATACTCAGTAATGTATGCAATCATACTGAAGATATCTTGATAAAAAAATTAATTAAAAAAAAAAAAACATTTGTAATTTATATGTAAACTAACAGCCACACGATAATAGTATTGAAAGGAATGGTGAACTGCTTTGTTTTGTGTGAAGAAACCTATATGTGACAGAAAACAGCTACTGGGGGTGGGTTAGGCAGAGGATATAAAAAAAATATATATTGGAAAAATAAACTTGAACCTAGTTTTTCATCACAGTTTACCTTCCATTCTCCAGCGGACTCTTGCTCAACATCACTGCCCGATAGCAGGAATGTGAAATTCAAAAAGAACTCTATCTTAAAGATACCACTGGAAAAGCCTCACAAACAATTCCTGCATGCCACTGATATGAGATGTCAAGCCTTTATAGTACAACCTAAGCACCGATTATTGAGATCAGCAATTTTGCTCAATCTGGAGAGCTCTGTAATCACTTACATAACTGGAAAACAATTGTCACTCTACTAAGAAACATGAAACACAGTGCTTTCTACTCTGTCTGCATGGGGCCAGGCTACTCCAGCTAATATTGCTAATTCCACTCCTTCTGCTTACTTTCACTGCGCCCTCTCCACTGAACACATACATATGTCTATTCTATTCAATGATACAAGTTTCCACTTCCACTAGAGGTTATTTCACTTTACAGTAGGGAGCTTGGTCTATTACCCCACCATAAAAATAAAAACAATATAAAAATAATCCTATTATGAACCAAACTTCTAAGCTATAGCCTAAGCTGATGACTTTTCCAATTCCCATAGTCTGAAGTATAAACCCTAATGGAACACAAATGGAACTGCTAAATATGCAATCATATTATTAGCCTAAATTATATCAGACCACCCATGCCATGGAAATGGTACATTTAAAACAATGCTTGGGTCTTTTTTTCTTGGTATCTTATCAATGATCAGACAGGAAGTGGTTTTATCAAGCTAGTTCTGGTGCCTTACCTTACAGACCCTGTGTATGCTTGTCTTTATAACTCAATAACACAAGAATGCCAGGCCTGTTTATACAAACAATCATATTATTCCCTCATGGTTGATAACCTTATCTATAGTTACAGTACATCACGGCAGATAAATAACATTGTAAGTTTTTATTTATAAACAAGGAGATTTTTTTTTCATTGGAGTGTAAGGTTAGCAGAATATCCACTAGGTTGCAAACACACACACACATGCACACGCACAAACACACTGTCGAATTGGGCACTGTAACTTCATTTCATATATTTCATAATTCACATCCTCCAGCGCACACTGAGCGCGTGGACGGAACATTCTGCAGCCCTGGTGTAATCCCAATAGCCTCTAGACCACACAAATTCCTCACACTAAACCTCCAGTGAAATAAAAAGATGAATTTAAATGTCTTCATGAGCTTTGATGCTCTAATACAATAGGCAAGGGAAACCACAAAAGCGGACCCCCCCCTTCTGAAGAAGTATCCAATATCAATACGAAAATACAGTTTACACTCTCAGACAATATTAAGTTCATTCAAGTTAGTTATGTTTCCATCTATTATTAAAATACTGAATCCACCAAATACCCCAGAATTTAACCGACAAAAATAAATTTAAAAATTGCCGTTATATGGCGGAATTCAATCAAACTTCCAGCACAGAAATACACACCCCCAGGCACACCCCTGCATTAGCAAAAGCACCACAAACATGTGTTGACATGATTTACACCTTGATTATAAAACACAAAAATATCATGCAGGTGCAAAATGTGAATATCACCATGGAGTAGGAAACTAACTAACTTTATTTTTGTTTGAATCCTCCCTTTAATCAGCTGACCTGACAGGGCCCAAATGTGAGTTCTGTGCGAGCACATTTCCACTAAACCACCTGTTACAGGGTGTTATTACAATGTTGTATTGTTATACTGCACGTTGTTTTACTCTTTACTTGGTATTTTGGTATTTTTTTTTTTTTTTTTTTTTTTTTTTATAAAGGAGGTTATTTGTTGTGACATGATGTTCGGTTCTCTCAGTGAAGAAAAACAGCTAAAAAAAGTACGAAAAATAAAGTATTTACAATAAAAACAACTATCCCGCATATAGGGTAATTCTATTGTTAGAATGCTGTGTTAAGTTTATATTATTGTACTGTACAATCGAAAGATGAATGTTCAGCTTACATTTTTATCAGATGATGTAATGGAGGAGAATGATACTTCCTCCTGCAGTATTAATTGGAAATTGTTAGTTAACTTGGTTTTGTGCAAGTTATCTGGATGGTGACATCCATCCGGTAAACATATCAAACCTAGTGACATGTTCTAGTTGACCATCGCTGCTGACACTAACCTTAGTATGGTTATTTGCCAAAGCTGTCATGGTTTGAAGTGTTGGTTTACAATTTAACTGACATTGCAACTCAGCTTGAAATATATGTGTCACTTAAAAACAGACATGTAGGATTTAAGACAGGGAGGGTACTCAAGTAGTGTTTCCTTTATAGTTTACAACACCTCTAGTGTTTATAGTTTACAACATCATTGCTCTGAATTTAATAGATGTTTCAATTACAAGAGAGAGAGAGAAATGCATTGTGGCTCATTACTGACAATGTATGGGCAGGTCTAGACTGACCTAGGACAGCTTATTATATAGTAAGCAAAAAACAAAACAAAAAAACAACTATGTTAGCACATTATGGCATTATGCTGCGGTGTACTTTTTGTCTTCTTTTGATCTACTGTGTTATACTTCAAAATACAGAGCAAGGTTCATGAAAGCCATCAATGTTTGACAAACTTCCGTTTCTGACTAGGCTGTTGCTGAGTGACGGCATGCAAACAGGTATGACAAAAGACAGACATGGACGATGCACAGTGTGCCCCTATGAAACAATCCTCTGGATCAACAAGGATCCTGAACATGTAGCTTATTAAAACAAAAACTAATCAGTGTAACGATTTCAAGTTATAGCACAAAAGCTAAACATGTCTTTCAATAGACCTGGGCAGAGTCTGTATATTTTTTATGTAATACACATACTGAACAAAGGGTTTTTCAGCAATTCAGTATTACAATAACTTGTGTTCTAAACAGGATTTTAATGGCAATTTAACAGTAGATGTGTTTAAGTAGTTACATACTGTATTGTGTTGTTCCACAAAGAACTGATCTGAGGAAGAGAGAACTTTCCTTTAAGGTTCACAGTAAATGAGTAGAACACATCAGACATGTAACAGAACATGTGTCCAAACAATACCAAAAGGAAGTTGTTGTAGACAATCAACAATGCACTTCATTTAAATAAATTGATAAGACCGGAACAATATTAAGTGAGAATGAAAGAAAATCTAGTTGAATATGTCTCAGCAGCCTATAGATAATCTCTTACTAGTTTTGCCATATTTCAACATTTTAGTTTCACCATGTATCATGTTTAGTATTAAAATAAATATACCTGTCAATGACACCTTTTTTTTTTTTTTTTTTTTTTGGAATCGGCAATTATTTTACCCCAGATTTTCTCCCAATTTGGAATGGCCAGTTATTCAACCTGGCTCACCTCTGCAACCCCACGCTATCTCGGGAGAAACATATACAAGCACTTGCTTCCTCTAAAACGTGTGCTGTCAGCCATCCGTTTTTTCTCGCACTGCAAGCCTGCCATGAAGCCATTACAGAACTATAGCATCGGAGAACCATGCAGTTCTGAATTGCACACAGGCAGGCCAGACACAGGGGTCACTGGTGCACAGTGAGCCAAGGATTCCCCAAGCGACCTAAAATCCCCTCTTCCCGGGCAGTGCTTGGCTAGTTGTGTGCCGCCTCCTGGGAACTCCCGGCCATGAAATAGCCTGGATTCAAACTGGCAATCTCCGAGTTATAGGCACGCCTTACACTCCGCTTTACTGGATGCGCCACTCGGGAGCCCCAGTGACACCTTTTAAATGTGTATTATAATTATCCTGAAAGACTACTTATATGCTTTGTACCATACTGTATATAACCATGGCATCTCAACGTTATCAGCAACAGAGTGACTCCACGGACAACTAAGTCCAAATGAAGTCAATAAATGGTGTTGAAAACTAAAGCGATAAAAAGAGAACAGCACAGCAATCCAGCTACTGTATATAGAAACATCTATTGCGATAACCGTCAGTTAGATAATGATAGGTCAGTACAATTGTAACCCATTAAAAAACAGTCCCAGTGCTACGTTACAGTACTTACGGTAGCCAAACTTCTCCCAAGTCATATTGACAGTCACATGTGGTGCATAGTAACAAAGAAACAAATATTCTCAGAGAGGAAAGGGATGTTTCTTTCTGAAAAGCTCTACAAGATGTTTGAACTCTCCCATTCTCTTTGTTTGACAACTTCAAATTCTTTCTGCCAGTTGAAGGCAAACTCAAATATTCACTTTCAAATAGTTGAATGCTTGTGAATGTTTTCTTTTACTATTGCTAAGACTCATCATTGGCACTTGTAAACTGTCCAGCTGTCTTCTACCATCTGTCAGTTCTGTTCAATTTACACTAACCTGCAGATATAAAATATACAGTACAATCAAACCTCATTTTAAAAATGATTTGTATTTTGCTTTGGAAAGGTGCTGGCATTCAGGAATTTGACAATAGATAGTTAACGCAACAGGCATTACATCCTTAAGATGAATAAATAAAGCCATAAGGCATGTAAGTTACTTAAAGTAAAGCTAGATAAGCAGCGTATTTCAATCGCCAGCACTGTAACTGTGGGAAAATTGCTTGAATTCTCAAAGAAGACAAGACATTTTCTCATAAGATAAAGATTTAAAAATACATGAGAAAGTACCAGAATACAACTCTCCAATCCTATTTGCTTTAAAAAAAAAATATATATACGACATCAAGCCATATATTACTAGCATGGAATTTTTTTTTTTTTTTTTTGAAAGCCAGAGAATATAAAATGAGATTTTTCTACCAAGTGTTGTAACTAAACTATTGAATAATTCTGTCGTGAGACATTAAACAGCATGTCAGGAGCACATGAATCCAGTGCTTTAAAATACTGTTCAAATGCCATTACTCCTCCATTAACATATCTCTATAACATTCCAGCTTCTGGTCAAGTCCTTTACAAGCATAAGCACTGAAAATTATCATGATTAAATAACACAGAAAAATGCTATGACATCATTAAATGAATGCCTTGTGTCATGGAAGTGGCCTGTCTATTCATTTGAATTAAAAAGTGTTTTACATTTATAAGGGTTCAAGTGCAGTTGTTTCTCAGCCCTGGTTGTGTGGTTGTTGTGGGGGAACATTAACTAAAAAAGAAATGAGTTACCCTGCTGTTACCCAGTTTCAGATAAAGCCCTCATAAAAAGGTAGTCAAACCTCACTATAGCACTTTCTTACATAGGACCAGCATATGCACAGTACTGATGTTTGCACAAAACATACCTTATCTGGAATCTAGTTCATGCATCTGGTGTAAAGTATAATATTATGCTTTTTAAGATCTGATTTGAATTGTTCTTTAGTATGCTATGCTACTAATATGTAACTTTTAGTAGCACAAAAGCCACCGTGGCTATAATCTTTCATTTTAATTTAAGTGGGCCACTGGACATAATAAATAAACAAGCAAAAAACAAACATCCTATTCAATGAAATGCCATTTCTATTAACATACCTACACAACTCTCACATTAAATCCTTGATTATGCATAGAAAAGAAATACATTAAAAAAAAAAAAATCACTTATAAATATATACTTCACTTTGCAACAATGTTTAATTGTGTTTTCTGGTAGAAAAGGGGAAGGGGGGGTGGGTGTCCTTCTTAGCAAACTACACATCTTGGATCTCAATCTCAATCATTCATCTCAGGGAAATGATTGCGGTCAGGAAGATCAAAGAAGAAAAAGGTGTTATAAGATGAACAGGTGGATGGCAAAGACAGGACTGCATTAATGCTTAGTGCAGCTGGGCTGTTAACCTTGCCCATGAAAACAGAGGCAGGTAGGAATGGAGCCTCATGATCAGAATACCAAGGTGATTATAAGAAACGTAAGAACATTAGAAAGTTTACAAACGAGAGGAGGCCATTTTGCCCATCTTGCTCGTTTGGTTGTTAGTAGCTTATTTATCCCAGAATCTCATCAAGTAGCTTCTTGAAGGATCCCAGGGTGTCAGCTTCAACAACATTACTGGGGAGTTGGTTCCAGACTCCCACAATTCTCTGTGTAAAAAAGTGCCTCCTATTTTCTGTTCTAAATGCCCCTTTATCTAATCTCCATTTGTGACCCCTGGTCCTTGTTTCTTTTTTCAAGTCGAAAAAGTCCCTTAGGTCTACATTGTCAATACCTTTTACAATTTTGAATTAGTTTGCAGCATATTCTTCTTTGTTCAAGACTGAATAGATTCAGTTATTTTAGCGTGCCTGCATATGACATGCCTTTTAAACTCTTTCTAGAGCAGCAATATCCTTTTTGTAGTGAGGGGAACAGAACGGAATGCAATACTCTAGATGAGGTCTTATTAATGCATTATAAAGTTTAAACATTACTTCCCTTGATTTAAATTCAACACTTTTCACTAAATATCCAATAATTTTGTTGGCCTTTTTTGTGCCTTCCCCACATTGTCTTTTTCATAGATTCCTTCTTCATTTTCAGTACCTCCCATGAGGTATTTATAATGCACATTTTTACTACCTGCGTGCAATATGTTACAATTTTCTCTATTAAATGTCATTTGCTGTGTTTCTGCCCAGTTCTGAATGCTGTCTAGATAATTTTGAATGACCTTTACTGCAGCAACGGTGTTTGCCACTCCTCCTATTTTTTGTGTCGATGTGAAGATGTTTAGTATATGATGGTATACAACGGAATACTGCAACTGCATAGGAGTCTGCAGTCAGATGTGGGAACTGTTCAACCCTACCCAAGCAAAATACAATGTATTTCCAATGAAGGATTAACTTAAGTCTTTGGAACCACTTGAGTCAAGTAATTTGTGCCAGTAACAGTGTTGGGGTGCGGGTTTAAAACTTGTCACTGCTCAGGCTGTTTCATGACTTAGAGTTTAAAAGCCTGAAGTGCCGAGAAATTTAAAACAGACTGGAACAAATTGAAGAACTGATTGAAGAAGGATGTAATAAGCACCCACAGCCACTGCACTAAGCCCCCGATGATTAAGAAATACTGTTCAGTGTTGTCTTTCTCTGCATTATAAAGCAATTCATCTCCTGCATTTGCTGCAAATGGAAACATACACCATAACCCTTGTGTCTTTGAGAGAAATACCATAAAGTGTGTGCATGCTTTAAGTAACGCAGGCACATGAGGCGAAGCAATAAAACAACTTTTTGCATTTTGGTACATATTTATTAGACAGATTAAGACACAAAAGTAATGCTTTTGACAAGTGCTGTCTCAACTGTGCAAATAACAGAACTTTATAGGGCTCATTTATCAAGACCTTTATGCCAAAAATGTAATTTGCTTCATTTTTGTGAAAGAAAAAAAGTATCACTAAGGGGTTTGTGACTAGTTTTTGACTTAATTTGCCTTTTTTTTTCCTGATTGTTATGTAGGCCTCAATTTTACGCTACTGTTGCTTTCTGAGGAATGTTGCAGTTGTTTCAGTACATCAAGATCAACGTGATAAATTTGACTTGACAGTCGAGATCATGATTTATCAATGGCTAGGATGTCATACATTTCAACCACATGTACAGTATACATTATAATTTAACTGAATAGATAAAATGCTCTTTTATTTGACAATACTCAATGTACTCCCAAAAATGCAAACAATTCTTGTAAAATTCAGCTAAGCACCTTAAATCTGTTATTTGGATGGGGGACAAGCGTGGTTTCTGGTGAATAGTTGAAGATAAGAAGCCAATTGGAATTGCATGCTCTTAAAAATAATCTATTTGTCTACAGAGAGGGCAGGAATCTAAATTGCATGTTCATTACGTCGCATGGAAGAGCCACCTGGTTAAATATAGGAAGGCTCTGGCATTGGCTGGATCATCATATTATTCTAATTTAATTGAACAAAATTAAAATAATCCTGGATTTCTTTTTGCTACCCTGGATAAAATCATTAATCTTTCCCCTAATAGTTCTACCCCTGACATTAGCACCCACATTTAAAAAATTATTAATGGTTCACTTTCTTCCGGTATAGTTCCCTCAGAACTTAAGGTCGTTGTGGTAAAGCCTACGCTTAAGAAACACAATTTAGACCCTAAAGTCCTCAATAACTGTAGGCAAATCTCCAACCTAACATTCATAGATAAGGTTCTAGAGAGAGTTGTTGCAATTCGGCCCTTGTCAGAGTTGTGAACGATCTGCTGATAAGCTCTAACTCAGGCTTTCCATCAGCATTAAATTTTCTTGATCTAAGTGCTGATTTTGATACTGTACAACATTCCATTCTACGGAATCGTTTTGAAACCACAGTAGGACTGTCTGACTATGTCCTATCCTGGTTCAAATCTTAAATTTCTGATTCTGGTTTCAGTTCATCTCTATTGGGGAGGTAAAATTGGCATTATCGGTAGTTGTCTGTGGTGTTTCACAGGGTTCCGTTCTAGGTCCCTTGCTGTTTTCATTATATATGCTACCATTAGATGACGTTATCCACAGACACGGAGTGAACTTCCATTGCTATGTTGATGATACCCAGCTATATTTGTCCCTAAAGCCAAGAATTTCTTCTGCCTGGTTGTTATTAGCTATTTGCCTTACAGACATCAAGCATTGGATGTCACAGAATTTTCTAATGTTGAATTAAAGATAAAACAGTGATTATGCTAGTGTGCTCACAGAACCAATGAAAAGGAAATGTGGGACTACATGAGCTCGACCCTTGCAGTCTCTCAAAAAAACTTAAACTAGAAATTAAGAGTTTGGGGGTCGTCTTTGATCCTATCTCTCATTTGAGACTCATATTAGGAAATATACTAAAGTATATTTTTTACCATTTGAGAAATATAGCCAAACTTAGACCAATTATGCAGGGAGACTAATGCATGCCTTTGTCTAATCTAGAATTGATTATTGTAATGTACTTTTTTCTGGTGTCCTAAAACATGTGGTACCCCACTTGTAGCTTGTTCAGAATTCTAACTAAAACCAGGAAAAGTGAACATATTATCCCTGTTTTGGCCTCTTACATTGGCTCCCTGTGCAGTATAGAATTGATTTTAAGATTTTACTGTTAACCTACAAAGCCTTGAATGGATTAGCACCTGTTTATTTGCATGAGTTACTGACCCCGTATCTTCCAAACCACACTCTGAGATCACAGGATGCAGGGCTGCTGGTTATTCCTAGGGTCAACAAACTAGGGTCAATCGTATAATACAATTCAATTGTATATTAAAATCTCTATTGAAATGTATGTGTGGCACAGTATAGCTGGCATTTCTTTATTTTTAAAAAAAAAAAATTATGTTGTTGTGATATGTTTCTATGTACTGTATGAATAACCACAGTATAAAAACAAAATTTGTCAGGTACCTTCAGTCAGATGTATATGTCAATTTGTGCATCTTCTATCCATTCAAGAAAGAATGCACTGTACAGAATTTAATTGGATATGATGGGCTTACCCTTGAATTACCAGGATAAAATACAGCCTTGGTCCTTTTTACAAAAAGGTTTCTTTAGTTCCATCTATCTTTTATCGGTATTCTTTCCTAAACAGTTTTGGTTTTATTTTTAATTTTGAAAAAAATATGACAACCTAATTTTCCAAACATGAGTTTTCATTCTACTAACAGTCTGCAAGAGCGGGACGGAAGATGACTCAAGGTTTGACAACATGGTTAATGACTTAGGAAAGGAAACGGATATGAGAACAGAGAGTACTTGCAAAGGACTAACTCAAGATCTGCAGTTAGCAAAGACATGGAGCTTCAGGTTTGTGTCTGTGGCTGGAGCAAAGTGACAACGGTTAGGGGTTTAAAGATCCAGCAAGGGAGAATGAAATACTTGAGGGAGAAGGGACAAGGCTTTGCATTGATTAGTACTTTTTACGAAGTCAGTCAAGTCAATTGAATGAAATCCAGTGGCAGGAAGTAAACCACAGTTCACAGGATATCAGCACCCCTGTCATAGATGAGAGGAGGACTTGCATAAACAAAACTAGTGATGAACCTAATGATCCTTGTGAACCCGGTCAGATGAACCAGCATAAGAGTGAACTTGAATGGAAACAAGCCTGGAGTTAAATGGCCAAGGGCTTCTGAGAAAACAGCGTGGCACACAGTAAACACAGATCTCTGTTTTGCGATGGAAAGGTTAGGCGGAACAGTCAAAAAGATGCTGGATACATTTGGGGATGCCATCTACGCATATGAAAGAGAGAGGTTTGGAGTTGAAAAAAGAAAAGAGAAAGTACCATCTATTCATGAAAAGTCTAGACGGCAGCAGGAGATTGAGCGCTTAGAGAAAGGACGCGGCTGAGGAAGCAATGGAGGAGAGCAGAACAAAGTTAGAAGGAGGCACTCAACCTATTGCAAAGTGTCATAAAAGATAAGCTTGCAACATTGTGCAGAGCTGATCGCCTACAGAAACAGTGCAAAAAGAAGAAGCATGCGAGAACTAATTTTAAAAAGAAGTTATTCACCATGGAGAAAAATGGCACACTAAAAGCAACTAAGTCTGAGTTGGAGAGATATCTCGAGTACACACACACAGATTCAAAAAGGCAGGAGCCTATGTTGATTCCTTCAGATATCCCACCTATCAATCCACCCGAATACCAAATGGAGGACTGTGCACCTCAGTGGAAAGAAATAGAGCAAGCTGTGAAAAAAGCAAGAGCGTCAACATCTCCTGGGCCTAATGGAGTTCCATACAGAGTATATAAAAGTGCCCCTGGTGTTCTATGAATCCTGTGGCAATTGATGAAAGTAGCATGGGAAAACAGGTTGTACCAAGAGCATGGCGCTGAGCAGGTGGGGTCTTTATACCCAAAGAAAAAGATTCTACGAGAATCGGTCAGTTTTGCCCTATTTCCCTGTCAAACATGGAAGGCAAGATTTTCTTCAGTATTGTTGCTCAGAGATTGTCAGCTTACCTATTGAAGAACTGCTTCATTGACACTTCAGTACAGAAAGCCAGTATTCCAGGTTTTCCAGGATGCTTAGAGCACATAAGCGTAATCTGGCAGCAAATTCAAACAGCTAAAAAGGAGAGGAAGGAGCTCCATGTGACATTGCTGGATTTAGCTAATGCATACGGTCCAGTACCACATCAGCTTCTTTGGGCAGCATTTGATTTTTTCAGTGTACCAAGGAAAATAACAAACTTAGTGAAAGCCTACTTCAGAGATTTGCAATTTTGTTTTTCAACTTCTGAATTCACCACTAGAAATTAGAAATTGGAATAATGGCAGGATGCACCATTTCTCCACTGGCTTTTACCATGGCAATAGAAGCAATTATTAGCCTGATATCTGCTATTAGCTGCTTTGTTGCTGCTACTATTTCACATATTATGTTACTATCATGTATTATGCACTTTCCACTGTATTTAATGTACTATTAATGTACTAATGTACTATACAACAGTAGCCTGCACTAATTGGTTATTGGGCAAACTAATCAATAACATTGAATGGGCATGAATGCAATTCAAGCCCAATGAGTCAAGAAGCATCTCTATAACTAAAGGTAAAGTACTGGATAAGAGGTTCTACATTAATGGTGAGGCAATAGCAGCAGTGTCAGAGAAGCCTGTGAAACCATTTGGGAGATGGTATGATGGGGACCTAAAGGACACAGTTTATGTGGGAGAAGTGAGACAACAAGCAGTGCAGGGGTTGAAGAGTATAGACAGCAGCGCTTTACCGGGCAAACTAAAACTCTGGTGCTTTCAGTTTGGTCTACTACCAAGACTTGGTAAAACGCAAGATTGGCTGGCGAGAACTATGGACAATGGAACAGAACAAGATCAGTTTCCTCATCAGGTCAACATAGAACTTCCATCACCACAGAACCTTTGTGTTCATCGCCAGCTACATTAAGACAAATTTTGACAGGATGTAAGGTGGGTCTTAGCCAAGGACAGTTTACTTGGTGTCATGACCAGATGCTTCAATGTTTGGCCTTAGCATTGGAAGACAAGCGCAGCATGACCAACAGGTTGACACCAATGCCAGCAAAATATGACACACGAAGAACATTCCTCTGTCCAGGGGAGCAACCACCAAGAAAAGGTATTAGAAACAAAACTTGCCAAGGACAACTGGAAGCTGCTAAAGATTGGAAAATGCTGGCAGATTTTGGACAACAGCTTATTTTCCCACCTGAGATTGCCACCACTAACCTTCGACCTGATATTTTCTTGTGGTCTGGATCAGCACACCTTGTTCATCTTGTAGAATTAATAGTGCCATGGAAGGAGACTGTGGATGAGGTGTATGAAAGGAAGAAACTTCAATACACTCAACTGGCTGCTGAAGCAGAACAGCGAGGATGGAGAGTCCAGGTTTACCCAGTGGAAGTGGGTTGTCGAGGATTTGTGGCACACTCCACAACCCGGTTTTTCAGAGACATAGGAGTCAGTGGTCAAGAGTTGTTGCACATAGTAAAGAACATATCTGAAGCAGAAGAGAGGAGCAGCAACTGGCTCTGGTTGAGATGAAAAGATTCTGGTTGGGGACCTCAAGCATCGCGGAAAGAAAGCAACATTGATATAAAATAAGGTAAGCTAAGTTGGGCTTAGCTGAGTGGGTGATGGAGGGAGGTGATGCTGGGATGCCAGAATCACTATTGAGCCCTTTTTAGGTGTCGTGGGCTAGTCGACAAAACACCAATGGATGGAAGGTGCCCACTTGCAGACCCCAGAGAAGTACCCTACTCAGCTCAGTCCAGACGGTTGTCATGCTGATGCGCTACGGAGACCTCACTGTGGTTGGCATTGCAGCCGTTGTGTGTGCTGATGCGCCAAGGTGGCAAAAGAGGCTGATCCCTGAAGCCAGCATTACGCTTCAGCCATCAACACCAGACAAAAAGACATCTACATCATCAGATGGAAAGAAATGCAGATGGATCACATTAGTTTACAGTAAAAGAAGCTATGTCTTAGTTGGAGCTTATTTTGGCGAGAGCTGAGTCCAATATCAGCACGAAGTTTTAACACCCACTCTCATGTAATAGAAATCATCATATATTTCTAGCATGCTAATTTAACACCCACTCTCATGTAATAGAAATCATCATATATTTCTAGCATGCTAATTTAACACCCACTCTCATGTAATAGAAATCATCATATATTTAATATGCTAATTTTATCCAACATGCTTACCAGAAGCTAAACAGTTAAGGGAAACATTCAAATGAAAATATTCAAATAAAAACATTTTAATGAAAACATTCTCGAGAAGTTCTGCGGTTGACAACTATTTGTTTTTTTATATAGCAGAGTGACAATCACCAACATTGATTTACAAAAGGTCTATTCTTTATATCTTCTAGGTTACACCCATGTGAAAAGGCACTGGCATCACTTTTTGCAGAAACAATAGCCTATAATTCAATCATATATTTATTGCTGTTGTTTTTTTGGCTGACATTAGTTGTTTACTTTAAAAATAAAATATGCCATCCTGGTTTCATCCTACACAAGTAAAAGATGAGTGCTTATCTTTTATTATTAATAGTCCTATTAAACTGTTAATGTTGTTGTGACATTTTTCTAAACCACATACTGATAGATTAACCACAATATAAAAAATGAAATTTCTAAGGTACCTTCAGTCAGATGTATTTGTCAATTTGTGTATCTTCTATCCATTTAAGAAAGAATGTACTTTACACAATTTAGTTCGGTATAAGAAAGATTACAAACGAGAGGAGGCCATTCGTCCCATCTTGCTTGTTTGGTTGTTAGTAGCTTATTGATCCCAGAATCTCATTAAGCAGCTTCTTGAAGGATCCCAGATTGTCAGCTTAAACAACATTACAGGGGAGTTGGTTCCAGACTCCCACAATTCTCTATGCAAAAAACTGCCTCCTATTTTCTGTTCTGAATCTCCTATATTTAATCTCTATTTGTGACCCCTGGGTCGACATTGTCAATACCTCTTAGAATTCTTAATGCTTGAATCAGATCACAGTGTAGTCTTCTTTGTTCAGAACTGAATAGATTAAATTATTTTAGCCTGTCTGCATATGACATGCCCTTTAAACCAGGAATAACTTTGTCACTCTTCTTTGCACTCCTTCTAGAACAGCAATATCCTTTTTGTAGTGAGGTGACCAGAACTGGACACGATATTGTAGATGAGGTCTTACTAATACATTGTAAAGTTTAAGCATTACTTCCCTTGATTTAAATTCAACACTTTTCACTATATATCCAAGCATTTTGTTGGCCTTTTTATAGCTTCCCAACATTGCCTAGATGAAGACATTTCTGAATCAACATAAACTCCTAGATCTTTTTCATAGATTCCTTCTTCAATTTCAGTATATCCCATATGTTATTTATACTGGACATTTTTATTGCCTGCATGCAGTACCTTACACTTTTCTTTATTAAATGTAATTTGCCATGTGTCTGCCCAGTTCTGAATACTGTCTAGATCATTTTGAATTACCTCTGCTGCTGCAACAGTGTTTGCCACTCCTATTTAAGAGCTCCTTATCCCTTTAACATGTATGTCTCTGTTATGTTAAAGTCATTTAAAACTGCATAGGAACAGGTCGATGTGGGGCATATTGTTCGTATCCTCCTTTGTACAAATTTGTGAAAAGTAATCATTTTATATATTTGCTATTTTTTTCTCTTCATCTATGATGTATCTCTTACACATTTTACTTCCTCCTTGAATGTTCTTTTGCTATTATAATATTGGAAAAACTTATTGGAATTGGTTTTAGCCCCCTTGGCAATGTTTATTTCTAGATCTCTCTTGGCCTGTCTAACTTCCTTTTTGACGTGTGCTTACAGTTTCAAGTACTCGTTCGGTGCACTTTGTTCTTGGTCCCTTTTAAATGCTCTGTAAAGTGCCTTTTTTCTGTGAATATTTTTTTTTAACTGATCTATTAAACCATTTTGGCCATTTTATTTTAGATTTTGATTTGTCTACTTTTGGGATGTTTTGTTTTTGAAAAATAGCCATCCTTTTTCTGTGGATGTTTTCTCTATTTTACGCCAATCTACTTTTGTTAGTCTCTGTTTTATTCCTTCATAGTTTGCCTTTTTAAATTGGTAAAGCCTTAGCTTTAGTCGTTACATTTTTGGGTTTTACAAAGAACATCAAATGAGACCATGTTGTGATCTGAGTTTGCTAATGGTTCGCTGACCTCTGTTTTAGTTATTCTGTCTTCGTTATTTGAAATGACTAAATCAAGGCATGCCCCCCTCCAGTTGGTGCCTTGACAAATTGTGTTAGAAATTAGTCATTTGTCATTTCTACCATTTCAGTGTTTGCTGTTGTTCTCCCCACCAGGTTTTCCCATTTTATATGGAGGAAGTTAAAATCCCCCATTAGTATGGCTTCTCCTTTGCTACATTCATTTCTAATGTCATTGTATAACAGATTTTGCTCAGTGTCTGAATTTGGCAGTCTGTAGCATGTTCCTATTGTTATGCCCTTTGAATTTGTGTCCATTATTCTGACTCATATACGATTCTGCTTTGTTTTTTTTTTTCTTCCAGATTTAAAACCTGGGCTTCAAGACTACTTTTGATGTATAGCACTGCCTCTTCTGTCCTGCTTGTCTTTCCTATACAGTGTATACCCACTAATATTATATTCATCTCCATCACTCTTGGATAACCAAGTTTCTGTAACACCTATCACATCGTAGTTACTTGTTAGTGCATTAGCTTCAAGTTCTAACATTTTGTTTTTGAGAATTCTGGCATGTAGATTAATACATTTAATGGCTATCTTACCTGAGCTGTTGTCCTTGTTTTGATGTAGTCTCCTTTCTGTTTTTTTGTTGATTTATCCCCCCTTCCTTTCTAGTTTAAATGCTCCTGAACCTCTTCGAGGATCCTTTCTCTGAGTAGATTGGTTCCCTTTTTATTTAAGTGCAGTCCGTCCCGCCTATATAGATAGTCCTTGTTGCAGAATGTTGTCCAATGTTCAAGGAAAGTGAAGCCTTCCTGTTTGCACCACGATTTCAGCCATGCGTTTAGATTATTTATTTCCAGTTGTCCGTATGGTCCTTTGCAAGGTGCCGGAAGTATCCCTTGAATCACCAGGAATAAAATACAGCCTTGGTCCCTTTTACAAAAAGGTTTCTTCAGTTTCACCTGGACTTACCTTTTATCGGTATTCTTTCCTAAACAGTTTTGTTTTTATTTTTTATTCTGAAAAAATATATATGACAACCTAATTTTCCAAACATGAGTTTTCATTCTACTGTCATATATTTAATATGCTAATTTTATCCAACATGCTTGCCAGAAGATAAAAAGTTAAGGGAAACGTTCAAATGAAAACATTCTCGAGAAGTTCTGCGGTTGACAGCTATGTTTCTTTATATAGCAGAGTGTCAATCACCAACATTGATTTACAAAAGAGCTATTCTTTATATCTTCTAGGTTACACCCATGTGAAATGACATCATTTTTTTTTTTTTTTCAGAAACAATAGCATAATTCAATCATATATTTATTGCTGTTGTTTTTTGGCTGACATTAGTTTAAAAATAAAATATGCCATCCTGGTTTCCTCCAACACAAGTTAAAGATGAGTGCTAATCGGCCTGTTATACCCCTTTTGTAGCATCATAATATGAGAACTTATTTGATTACAGAACTAAACTTTGACATTGAAGTGATATTTTCCATCCAGAAATAGTACTTGTACATTCCAATCATAATCATGTTGAACAACATTTTTTCTTAAAATGTATTCAACTTTTTTTTAAATAGATTTATACTGTCAAAGTGGAAATAATGTTAACATTTGTAGGTGTCACAAATCAAACATTAATACAACAACAAAAAAAAAACAGTATGCCTAAAGACTTGTAAAGTAATTGGTCAATGTTTTGTGTGTTTGTAATGGGTCTGCAAAAGAGAGATGAAATCTACAGACAAATTCTGTTAATACCGGCTATCTTTAAATCACAGCTAGGAAAACATTCACGCTACAGAGAAAGCTGAAGTGGGAGGTCAGAAGGTAACCTAGTATGCCCGAGCCAATACAAATACTAAGACAGAACACAGGCCTCTCCACAGAAATGTAAATCCATTTGAAACGTGTGAAAATAAACGCTCTCATTTAATTTTATAACATTGCAGCAAATAATTAGGCCACATTACACAGCACTTGATTTCCCCACTGGAAGCCACAGAGTGCTACACGTCAGCCACAGGAGACACACAAACAAGACTTGTTCAAGCTGTCTCTTGTTTTTTATACCCAATATCTGACAACCCTGGCTCAAGCTCAGTGGAATTTCACTTTCATGTATGCTTGTTGGATCCAGACTACATAACGCCCATCTTTTGGGGTTTCTAAACATACTTTTGATACAAGATGTTCTGCCATAGTTATGTTGTTGATTCTGAATCACTGGGATCCATTAACGCCCAACTTGACAGAAATGTGAGATGAATCAACTAATAGAAACTTGGCCAACATAGAAGGCCCGAATTGCCTCCTCTTGTTTGCAAAATTTCCTGTATTCTAATATAATACATTTCTTAGCAAATTAACAACATATCAAATATATAGTAATGACTTAGATACTTATATCTGCTATCCCTTCATGCTTTTCTATCACAATTTTTATTTTTTATTTTAAAGATGGAATATTTACTGTTACGTGCCATTCAAAGGGGGTCAGTAAAGAAATCCCACAATAATACCAGAGTCTTGGTCGATGCATGAAGATCTACAATTATCCTCAATCAGGAAATAACCCTGAACCCACCAACCCTAAAAAGTCTGCATCCCACTGAGCCAACAACATCCTATTTAATGCTGCCTGCTGAGCCACTAGCATTAAACAGACCCAGAGACTATAAAAAACAGCTTCTGAAAGCTCTTGTTACTAAATCACTGGAACCCTGACCCGAATCTATCATTTTACTGCTTTTTTACATGTTTTACTATAATTTAAAAAATGAAGTATTCAAAAAGGAATTTTATTTTAAATGTTTAATTAGTGAAACAATATAAAAGGAATCTAGAAGTGGTGGGGAGTATAGCTGATCTCATGGTTTGTTAATTAGAAAATAAAATGCAGCTGTGCAAGCTTTGCCCACTGATATAGCCAGAGGTTAATGCAATACTGCAGTGAAACAGTTCCTCTTTACAGAACATCACCTGTAACTGAATTTAAATGGGAAAGGTACAGAATGAGAAACAGTTAATTTTTACAGGACAACATGGGAATACTTTACAACTGCTAGCAAAACATTTCTAAATTAAACTAAAATTATCATAACCTTATTTCTTGACGAAGAAATGTATTCATTACCAAATGGGTATTCATCTCCTAAAGACCTGAAACCTGAATATTGTATACCAAAGCTGCTCAGTCAGCCTGTGATGCAGTCATGGCCCCACCCCAAGGGCATAAAAGGACTGCGCTCACAGATCTGTGTCATTTTTCCTTCAAGCCTGCTGCAATCATGGACGCAGTGACTTTGAAAGTTAATGGTTAGGTTACATTTCTATTTCAGGGAACCAGGGTTATGATAATAACCTAACATTCCCTTTTACATACGAAATGCAACATTGCTGAATGGGTGAGTGCACCAAAGCCGTTGCAAGGGCAAGATTAAGGAACGAACGGAATGCTACAAGGCTAAGCCGAAGGCTGCCTTGTGCGTACCATTAGGAACCCCAGTAACAAGTAGCTAGGGCGAAAATATTGAGGGAAATTTTTCACCTCTATGCCTGTGTTCTAAGTGTTGACTGATAAGCTGCCATTAACACTCTAGTTCCAAAACCAGGGATTGGAGTATCTACAACATTTAGCCTGTAGAACCTAATAAAGTCATGCAGAGAAGCCCACAACGCCGCATTGCGTGTGTCTTTGACAGATGCACCATGGAATAAAATGAACAAAGTTACAAGGCCCCTGTTTAAATGAACTGTGAGCTTTTCTGGAACGGACAAGTTGGTCAGGTCATAGGCAGTCCTGATCATGTCTGCTATCCACTTGGACAGCCGCTGCTTAGACAGGGTTTGACCACGGGACATTGCCCAATAACAGACAAAAACTGTTCAGACTGCCTCCAACTTTTTTTCTTTTCTTTATTTTATTTTTAAAAATAAGCAGGCTTTCACAATAGAGAATGCCTGTATTTCACGCGCCTGCTTTGTGGAGGTGATAGCCAGCAAGAAGCCACTTTCAAAGATAGCAATTTCAGCTCAACTGAATGCAGGGGTTCAAATTGAGGCTTCATTAGCCCATTAAGCACAACGTTTAGCCTCCAGCGAGAAACAGCGTCCTCAAATCGCCCTGCCAGGAAGTGACCTCCTAGGGAGACAGTCAATCTTGACACAGACCTTTAACATGGAAGGGGATATCCTCTCATCCAATAAGGTCCTGCAAAACTGCAGTATAACTGCCATGGGACAGGTCATGGGGTCTAGCCCATGAGTCAGACACCATGTCTAAAGACGTCCCGTTTGTACCCATACTGTTAATGCATCGACGCTGCCCTGAGATCATATACGGTGTCAAACCCTGCTGGAAGTCCCACAGACCTTGAATGCAGCCATTCAGCTGCAAGCTTGATGGGTTGGTCCGCCATAAGATCTCCCATGCCTGGCTGAACAGGTTGCAGTATGTCAGCAGTCTCTGGGTCTGACCACTCAGGAGCTGCAACAGGGTTGAAACCCAGGTTCTTCTGGGCCAGTATGAGGCTACTAAGAACATCTTGGCCCAGTCCTGTCACATTTGGTGTGTCAAGGCATTTATTTCCAGCTGTTCCCTGTCTCCTAATATGGAGAACCAGAGGGGATAGTTGGTTGCTTCCTGAGGCAAAGAGGTTTTATCTCTGCTCTCCCACACCTCTCACAGATGAAGCTCACCACCTCGGGGTGAAGCCTCCACTCAAAGTTGTGCCCACAGCATTGAGTTTGGGTGACTGCAGGCCATCCTGGAGATAAACTGCCTGCAGCTCTAAAAACATTAAGTGTGGAGACCTTGCAATGGGGGATTCCACATACCTTGCACACCTTGGCCATTTCACACAGAGCCCCAGCCCAGGCTGGACAAGTCTGTGGTGACGACCTCCCTTGTGGTGCCACTGCCCACCACTACGCCTAGGTGTAGATGGGCCAGCTGTTTCCACCAGGAAAGTGCCCTTAGACAGAGGTGGGACTCTGTCAACAGACAGTAGTGGTTTAACGTGGGCTGGAAGACTGCAAATGAACCAGGCGCATAAAGGCGCATATGTAAGAGACCCAATAGATGGGTCTGGGAGTTGCTGCCATCATACCCAGAGGTTTCTGAAACGACATACTGTTAATGCTCTGTTGAACTGAAAAAGCTCCAAACAGATGGCTATGCTCTGCGCTCTGTCATTCAACAGAGTGGCCAGCATGGACCTGGAGACCAAACATACAAAGAAGGCTGTCTGGAAAGGTGTGAGCTGGCTCTTCATGTAATTCACCGTAATGCCCAACCATTAAAGGTGGCTGGTGACAAGTTCCCTGCGGGCCTCTGCCAGATCTGAAACTGCACAAATAGCCAGTCATACAGATAGTTGAGTACTCTGACTTGAGTCTCAGTGGGGCCAAAATATCTTCCATGCACTTCGAGAAGGCAAGTGGAACTAGAGAGAGGCCAAATGGCAAGACACAGAACTCTTACCGCAGGTACTTCCTGTGTGTTGATTTTATGGGTATGTGGAAACAAGCGTCGCCTGGCCTGCTTGACTGAATCAACTGTTGCATTGTCAATATCTTGAACCTCCTACAGCTCAGATATAGGGTTGATCTATCTGAGGTCAAGTATCAGTCTGAGGCCACCATCCTATTATGGCTTCTGCAGAAAGCAGCCATGGGCCTGTTCCGAACATCACCTCTGGCAGCGGTCGCAGCCCAGGGCACCAGTTTTCTGCTGGTTTACGTACTGGAGGTGGTCACTTGGGATCAGATGGAGAACCGGTCTTTAGTGGGCGGAACCGAGTCAGAACTCGTTCAGGACTGGTGCAGTACTAGTTCGGAACCTGGCTGGCACCAGGCTGGTTAAAATGGTTCTCAAGCATGCCCTTGGAAAAATGGGGCACAGCAACTCGCACAAGCTGCGATTAGCCAGTGCTTCAATAGGCAGACTGGCCTTGCATGTCTCACAGGGATAGAACCAGGGCCTGATGCAAGGAGCAAGTAATGCAGTGTACAGATACAGTTGTACAGGTGCCTTTGCAATGGTGATGCTAAAAGCTGTCACCATAACGGCATCAAGATACTGTGGTTGAATTGCAAGCAACAACAACTGAAGCAGATATCTCAGACCTGCGCAGTGAGCCCAGCATCTGCTATTGCTGCACATGTACTGCAGGACCACATTGCAGACAGGCATGCACGTAGTATCTGTAAAAAACAGAACACCGCACAAGAGAAAATACTTTCAACAAAAAACAGTAATTAACAATTACATAAATACAAAGCGTCTTGTATGGTATCAAAATAAATAAATAAATAAATAGACAAGCAGGAGCCTATGGGGAAGAGCACATAGTCAGCCAACCTATGTTGCTGGATCCCTTGCAAATCGCGACTCGAGCCGCTGACTTCACGCGGGGCATAAGGCCGCAGCGGGGTGCAACAGGCTATAGTGCACACAATACATGCAATTAGTAAAAACTATTACAGCGATTAGTTTAAATATCATACATATAATTTGTGTACAATGCAGGAAAAAATGCACTAAGATCTGTGAGTGCAGTTATTTTGTGTCTAATCACAGGCTCGCTGATCAGCTTTGGTATTCAATTTTTTTCAGGTTTCAGGTCTTTAAGAGGTAATGGGTACATTTCATACTTGAAAGGGAACTGTAAATAGGATCTCTAAAAAGTGTAGGAGTAGACCTACACATTTCTTTTGTGATCTGTCCCTATAGAAATAAACACAATCATAACAAATGTCAAAGAGAAAGCTATGTGAATACTTGAAGTACAGAACACATCACAATGCTAAAATGCAGTCAGTCTGGCCAATATGGCTTGGTTCACTTTTCTATCAAAATTGAAAAGCCCTATAAAATACTACTCTACTTTCTTTAAACAAACACATTCTGGTTTTAGTTCCAGAAGTAGTCTGTGGGGATAAGGATCATGTGAATAAAACAAGGCCACATATCATCTTTTAGAAAAGCATAATATATATATTTACAGAACTGCAAAAAATCACTTTACTGTATTGTGTATACATTATTACTGTAACTCACATATATTAATTTGTTAAAGTTTGTTTATATATTTTTAAACATCTTTAATAGGGCTTTAATAGGGCTTGTAAATTGCTTCTTTTATAATGCAGTATATCAGTAAAGATGAGTGAAAGTTCATATCACAGTAACTTTAAAGTTGCTTTGATAAAATGTTTTGCTAAGCTGTTTGAAGGGTAATCATGGTAAGCTAATGGAAATTGGAGCAACAAAGTAATGTTGATGATCTCAGCAATGAGCGCTGTTCCACAGGGCGCCCCGCTCGGTCACTTAGTTCATTAGGCTAAAAGAAATGAAAAGCAACCCGGGCACCGATTACAGACACTGAAGTGCAGTCAGAGATATAAAAAGAAGTCACAGATGAGCTATTACACAGACACTGACTCTTTTCAGGCAATAAAAACGACATCATCTTAAAAAGCCCTGAACCAGTGTGGCTGATTAAAAGGATGTTCTTTGAAGTGAAACTGCACTTGATTTTGGTGTGAAAGCAGCACCTGTCTCTGGCAGGTTCGAGCCCCCGTGGTTTCATTGTACCACAGACAGGTTAACAAGAAACTACTTGTCTCCAGGTTAGAGCTTTCATTAAAAAAAAAAAAAAAAAAAATCCTCTGCACAGATAATACTTACATAAGAAGTACTCTCTTGTGCAAATTGCATATCACAAATTAAGGCACCTTTACAGTTATTACTGTTGAAAGAAAATGAATTCCAATGTACAAATGTATGTTCTTAGAACAGTGTACTGCACTCACAAATATGTGTGTATATCACCCAGCTACTGTATCTTGATGAAATAAAGACCACAGAAGGCAATGAGTGTTCACTTCACATGTGGCTGACTGTATCAATCAGAGATCATTCCAGCCATGGGGCACAGACTGCACAGTTCTTAAACACACTCAAGAAGAAGACTGTAGAAAGTGTACACAACACTTAGAAGTCAACTGCTCTGCCAGGTAGACCATGAGTTACAGATCCGACAGCAAGGCAGATGAGCTACATAGCACTAATGTGTCAAACTAGGAGGGGCCCTCTTTAAACAGCTTGTTTGTTTGACAGTATCATGTCAAACCTGTTGGAGGTGTAAAAAGGATTAAACACACATGCATGCCTATTGGATTATACATTCAAGGAATGGCTGCATTTCCTCCCACAAAGGCTTTTCTAAACATTTCCTTGTATAACTTATTATATATATATATATATATATATATATATATATATATATATATATATATATACAGTTGCAGTCTTACCAAGGTGCGTGTAAAAGGAATATATAAGCCTTAGAGCCATCAGCTTCTGTGTTATTAGACCTTGGTGCTTTATTTACAGAGCTTCCCACTGACAAAAGATACCTCTGGGAAATGAGTACACAAATGCTTTTTCAAGAGCACATCTTAAAAGCTGTTTTATAAAATGCCTTCTGGCTTCATTATTTGAATGTATGCGGACATTCAGCAGGGACAACAACACAGATGTGATTCGTTTGGTTCCTAATTACATCACTACTGAGCAGCAAAAAAAGACCAGTGCATTAACTAAGATTCACCCCTGTGCAACAGTTAAAACTGAACAGTTATGACAAAACACTTTTCTTTTGGTGTGTTTTTAATGTTTTCCATTTTGACCCTGTGAGTAAACATCATGTATAAATGAGGAGCAATGCTGTGTTAAAATACAAGTCACGGGTCTCCAAGAATCACTTAGCAGAAGATGTTACCCAATCTCTGTCCCTTGAGGCTGCTCACACTAGGGGTTGTTTTCATTGTGTTTTAGTGCAGTAAAACATATGTTTCTTTAAACATATACAACTACATTATTTCTCTGGTATCCAACTGGAAAAAAATCTAACAATACCATGAAAGGCTTTTAAACAGAAACAGTGATTTTGAAAAAAAAAAAAAAAAAAAAAAAAAAAAAAAACAGCATATGAAGTATAATGCAAAAACAATAAAGAAACAAGGAAAGACTACTAAAACGAACCACATTTGTAACTGTAATAGGTCTGTCATGACAATGATGAGAATCTAGCCTAGCATGGTGCAAAACCTATATGATAGTAGAAACTGATGGTAAAATTGTGCAATTCAGGGATCATGAACTATCACTGAACGTGCCCCCTGCTGTCAAATGGAAGAATACATTTCTTTCTTTCACCTTTTGCTTCTCATCTTCCGGAAAATGCTCTACCACAGTGTCCCTTAAGAGTAGGAACACATTACAAAACCCAGCACTCAACTCCAGACTTGGTGGCTGCTTATTCAGGTATTCCCTGAAGAAGATGAGCTAAGCAGAGTGGCAGATCTCATGTTAAACTCAGTTCAACCGAACCAAAGCCACATTAAACCACCAGAAGACAGTAATTGTTTGTAACATGCCTGCTCATTAAACATGCATTATGATGACATCATCGTTCCACAGGGCATTCTCACTGCTGATAGGGTGTTAACTGTAACGCATGCGAAATGTTGGTTTGCAGACATACAGTGGCTTACGAAAGTACTGACCCCCCTTGGCATTTTTCCTATTTTGTTGCCTTACAACCTGGAATTAAAATTGATTTTTATTTGGATTTCATGTAATGGACATACACAAAATAGTCCAAATTGGTGAAGTGAAATGAAAAAAATAACTTGTTTAAAAAAATTCTAAAAAATAAATAATGGAAAGGTGGTGCATGCATATGTATTCACCCCCTTTGCTATTAAGCCTCTAAATAAGATCTGGTGCAACCAATTACCTTCAGAAGTCACATAATTAGTTAAATAAAGTCCACCTGTGTGCAATCCAAGTGTCACATGATCTCAGTATATATACACCTGTTCTGAAAGGCCCCAGAGTCTGCAACACCACTAAGCAAGGGGCACCACCAAGCAATCAGAGAGGCAAAAAAGAGACCAAAGATAACCCTGAAGGAGCTGCAAAGCTCCACAGCGGAGATTGGAGTATCTGTCCATAGGACCACTTTAAGCCGTACACTCCACAGAGCTGGGCTTTACGGAAGAGTGGCCAGAAAAAAGCCATTGCTTAAAGAAAAAAATAAGCAAACACGTTTGGTGTTCGCCAAAAGGCACGTGGGAGACTCCCCAAACATATGGAAGAAGGTACTCTGGTCAGATGAGACTAAAATTGAGCTTTTTGGCCATCAAGGAAAACACTATGTCTGGCGCAAATCCAACACCTCTCATCACCCGGAGAACACCATCCCCACAGTGAAGCATGGTGATGGCAGCATCATGCTGTGGGGATGTTTTTCATCGGCAGGGACTGGGAAACTGGTCAGAATTGAAGGAATGATGGATGGCGCTAAATACAGGGAAATTCTTGAGGGAAACCTGTTTCAGTCTTCCAGAGATTTGAGACTGGGACGGAGGTTCACCTTCCAGCAGGACAATGACCCTAAGCATACTGCTAAAGCAACACTCGAGTAGTTTAAGGGGAAACATTTAAATGTCTTGGAATGGCCTAGTCAAACCCCAGACCTCAATCCAATTGAGAATCTGTGGTATGACTTAAAGATTGCTGTACACCAGCGGAATCCATCCAATTTGAAGGAGCTGGAGCAGTTTTGCCTTGAAGAATGGGCAAAAATCCCAGTGGCTAGATGTGCCAAGTTTATAGATACATACCCCAATAGACATGCAGCTGTAATTGCTGCAAAAGGTGGCTCTACAAAGTATTGACTTTGGGGGTGAATACTTATGCAAGCTCAAGTTTTCTGTTTTTTTGTCTTATTTCTTGTTTATTTCACAATAAAAATATTTTGCATCTTCAAAGTGGTAGGCATATTGTGTAAATCAAATGATACAAACTCCCAAAAAATCCATTTTAATTCCAGGTTGTAAGGCAACAAAATAGGAAAAATGCCAAGGGGGGTCAATATTTTCGCAAGCCACTGTATAGCTATAATTCTATAGTACATGGACTATGTGGTTTATGAACTAATATGCTATCAGCTGTGCAGTGCAGGGCCTGGAGAGCGTTAAATATGAACCAAAAATGTTAGTTTTTTGCCAAAAACTGAAGGGATATTGTCATGGCTGAACAATCCTGGTCCTGCTGTTGATTTGTACTCCACCGCAGTCATGATGCGAGTAAACCACAGCTCAAACAGTCACTGATGTAACCAAATCCACAGTCATTTACTATATAGCATCTTGTACTGAGTTTTTGATACTTGTGTTATTCCCTCAACAAAGCCTGTGCTTCAAGTAAAACAGCGCCACTGCACACTGCTTTTATTGAAATGTATGAAATGCAGTTAATAAAACCACAGCTATTTCAATTAGCTACACAATGTTTAGCTTAACTATATTGATTATTGTGAAGTCATTTTCTTAGATGATATCGTAATGCAATATATTATAAAAGCCTAACTTCCCTGCAAAGAGACATCTCATTCTTTCTTATACGTCTGGTGTGCAACTCACACCTGTAATAAACAGAAAATATATATATATATATATATATATATATATATATATATATATATATATATATATATATATATATATATATATATATATATAATCCAGATTTGTCTCTGTCTATCTAGCAACTCACACACATACAGTATACATGCATACAGTACACTGTATATTTATTAGTATATAGTGTGTGTGTGTGTGTGTGTGTGTGTGTGTGTGTGTGTGTATGTGTGTGTATGTGTATGTATATATATTACATCCATAAATAAATATCATTCTTCCCTTAGTCCTCACATTTTTGAGTGTAATAAAAAAAGTCCTATTGAGTTTTAATCACACTGTGTATTCTTTGTCACTGGAAGCAATGAGGCCCCCAGCGCTCGTCTTGGTGGTCCTCGTATCAGCGTGTTTTTCTGTCCTACACATCTCTACCTCGAACACTGCGCCTGTTGTTCTCATTGGTTTCTTTATGGATCAAGAGCGCTGAGATGGAAGCTCGGATGAGTCACTTAATTGTGATTGTGTAATTTGAACAAGTACTGGATCTGTGCCAGACATGTCAACAGTACAGAAATACCGACGTGAATTAAATGTAAGAAGAAAAAATAAAGTTTTGCTTATACAGTATTAGTTGTTACATTAAAGTTAACATAGTGTGTATGACTGTGACTACAGTAACATTTCTATACAAGCACATGATGAAAACACACACACACATACGAAGGGACAGTTTGTCACCACTGCGTACACAATTTAACTGTAATAGTAAACATACTGTTTATTCCCCTTTTTTTAAGTCATTGTTTTTGTTCCCATCAGTTGGAATTAGTATGTCATCCTTGTTGCATGTTACACTATTATTACAATGGCATGATACAATGACTAATTTTTCATTTTGACTGGGGTGAATGCCATTGTGAATGGATTCTGAAAAGGCACCCTCGTCTTCAGCCTTACAACATATTTAATCTGGACGACACAAAAAACAAACCTTGATTATTCAAATAACCATAACGGTTTGTTAAAGCTGGCAGTTCCACTGTTGCTGCCCTGAATTAAATGGTCAAATTCATATATTTTATGTCTTGATAATGAAATGAATTTCCATCAAAGTATATTGCTATTTTTAATACGAAAACCTTTTTTTATTTTTACCTAAATATTTTCTCTGAATAAGATGTGGCTAAACATCTTATAACGCTTATTGCTGGTGGAAAACTTGTATATATCTATTTTAATTAGTCTATTAAAAGCACAGTGTCAAATATTTTCATATCCTGTTATTGAGCTGATGGATTTGCTTGGTCCTTCTGACTATGTGTGAAATGCTTTCCACTCTTAAATGCAACAGGATCCTGGCTATCTCCGACGGCCTGCTCTCAATGCAATTGCATTCTATTCCATTTGCCAATGTGCCAGTCGCATTCCATTCAGACAGCTAATCTAGTGACATCTAAAACCACCAGTAATACAAAAAAGATGTTAACACTCTTAAACTTTTAACTACTAAACACCATTCACACTTCCCAGCTCACAAAGAAAAGCCCTTATCAAACATTAGGGCAGAAGGATTGTGTCCAACGATTCAGAAAAGTTCAGCGAGTTTTCTGGAAACATAAAATAGATTTCATGACTTCAGTAAAAAAAAAATTAAAAAATAACCTGGATTTCAAAGTAGATGGGATATGAACTATACTTAGACGCATTCCACGTTTCATATCACTGCACACCAACAATCACTCTCTTCTTCACACACAATAAAGGGCACAGATAGAGCATACAGTCATTTTCTGGTATGTTTTACTATCATAGATTGTGGAAATAGAAAAGCTGTGATCAACCAACCCTGTCATAATCCTTCCGTGTGCATCCCTGAACACAAAGACACCAGAGATTGAAACTCAGGTGGACCATGAGATACAATACTGTATGATGTTTAAACTACACTTTTTTTTATATAATGCAGATTTGAAGAGGGATTACACACCATGACCCTGAATCTCAGGTTCAAGGCACTGAATACAAAAATAAAAAAATATATTAACTGTATTAAATGTATTTATTTTTCAATGTAGATTTGAAAACATTATTGCAAGCGTAACACATGGATGCCAAACAGAAGTGTCAATTCATTCAAATGTCTTAATATATTTGAAAATGTAAAATCGATTGCACCAGGGGCAACTGAGAAAAAATTTAAAAAATTGCACGCAGAATTGCAAAAACATAACATTTCATAAGATATATCAAAGCCCAGTCAGAAACTGTATGAAAATATTAAATTGCGGCTTGTCGGATCAATATTTAAACGTTCGTTATGCACACCTTAGAAGTTCTGCAAACCCACTCTGATATAATCTTGTAATAATAAACAATTTCAGTTTACTTAACTGGGTATTGGGCCTCTTGTTTAGTCATGCATGGAACTAATTTGGTTCTCATGGCCTACAAATCTCATCAGCAATAAAGAAAATATTTCTCCTAAACCACTTGGGTTTCAAAGGAAAGAAAAGCTTAACACTCTTCCAGACTCGCACTCCCTTGAAACAGACATCGAGCTCTGTACATGCAAAGGGGTTGGTTGACAGATCCAAAAATAATTATTAAAAGGTCTGCTGTGTCGCGGTGGCTTCTTCTGCGCAAGTGTGGACCAGATTAACAGATCCAAAGTAAATATTCAGTACATTTGAAGAACATTGTGCCAGTGGATAAAAGCATATCAGAAATGTCACATTTTACTTTAAAGATAATATAACTCAAAATGTGTTTGATTTCAGGGGCTGAAAAGCCTGAATTTATGAAGCAAAACATGACTCAGACAGATGTCTGTTTAAATACCACATTAATACACTAAAATGAATTATAATGAGCACATTTAGAACTTTCCATGCCTCTGCCTTCTGACTAATATAAGGAATGCCATATTATTCTTATTAAAAGTTACATTATTTTGTGTGGTTTAAATTAAAGCTTTTTTGTCATCTGTCTTGATCAATAGCTTATTTGAACTAAAATCAGATATTAACTATTACATGGCTTTAAGAGGTTAAAAAAAATAAAAATAAAGACTGGAATAAAAGAGAAACAGTGATGAACAGAAAAAGGAATCCACAGAATTGTCAGGACTCCATTCCATAGAATGTAGGCTGCAATGCCATAATGTGCATTCAAAGTAAAACACTGGGCTTTTATACCTGAATGCTCCATTGAGCTCTTTGTGGTTCTGTGCTGTATAACATTTTGCACCTTGACATTAAGGGCTGTACATCAACACTCCTTTACCTTGTGACTGGGGTTTTGTAGCTTTGCTTACACTACTTTTCATTGGTCTTTCCCAGTTCCCAGACTCATTGTAAAGCTGCATATCCTCTACTGACTTGTTTGCTTTAGTATAAATAAGGCAGGAACTCTATGCTGGCATTACAGCCACACAGAAACACTGTGCAGATATTCTGCTGTACCTTACTGGGATGGACGCTCTTGAGAACCTGCAAGTAGCATTTACAGGAGGACTCAAGTGGTTCTCCTTCCAGTTATCTTACATTTGGGCCACAAAGCTGTCAGGTTTCGCCAGGACTTTTGCATAGCTTCAGAATAACTACATGTCTGCTCTTTGTCTGCTGGAGAGCAAGGGATTATAGTAATGCTGAAATAAAAAATACTATTTATGTCTGAAAAAAATAATAATACATGAGCAGTTACTGTAGTGTACCTCAATATTGGCAAAAAAAATACATTTACACATCAATAACCAATAAATAATCGTATTACTCAATTAATAAATAATACTTTTTGCATGCATATACTGTATGTGTAATTATGAGAACTACTGTATATGTATTGAAACATGCACAGTGTAAAGTTTTCTTTCCCTCATTTAAAAATATATATTTTTATATCCACTCTTTCTTGTGTCTCAATAAGGAGGTTGGAGAATGCAAACTAACAGAATTTTCATTTTCTGGCTAATACGTTCATCCGAACGCAAAGACTTTGAGATCTTGTTGTCTGGTGTTTTTCTCCCCCAGCTATGTTCTGCCACTGAGGATTTGGCCGTGAACTGCAAAGGCCATCATTTGTAACCAATATTTTGATCTCACTGGACCAGCTGTTACTGTCTGCTCTTCCTCCTTTCAAATCCAGCATGCTGGTAGTCAGTGGCTGATAGACTGTTTCATATCTGAAGTAAAATCAATATATGAGCTCAACTTTTCTGATGAGCTCACTCCAACCTGTCTTCATATGCTCATGATTGCACATCACAACAGGATTAAGAAATATAATAACAGACTGTTATATAAAATATACTTATCAATACTCACCCATAGTAGGATGGAAGTATTAAAGTTACAAGTGCTGTATCTCTCTATAAGTCATTTATACCTCCATTGACAATGGAAGAACTGGCATTGCACGCAGTGCACCTTGTGTAACAAGGCTTATTTTTCATAGCAATTATACAGGGGTAGGTTTTCAAATAATCTGCTGAAAACTTTGTTGAGTGCTTCATGTATGTATTTATTTTTTAAGAACATTGTGGTTTTCTATAACTTCTGTGAGAAGACAGGCAGAGAGTTTCATTAGACTCCTGGGAGACTTGGCCTGTGTATTCAGAATTGTATGTGTTCATTCATTCGCACTTAACCTTGGGTGAAATGTGGCAAAGTATTTTAACAAGTGCTATGGTACCTGCATTGTTTGTCTTTATTGCACATTGAATAATTACATTTTTCTATTTACTTCTGGATCTTTTTCAACTGGCACGAGAGTCCCAGAAAGTATTAATTATTTAAAAGTAAACTCTGGCACACTACTGGTGTTCTTTAACACCAACGTAGCCAGTTCAAAAGCCAGCAATGATGTGCCTCACTAGGAAAACAAGAAACCATCAAAATCCACTTTACCTTTACTTTATGGGTAGTCTTCAGATTTTGGGGCTATTGCTATCTGTCACCCTCTGCTAATTAAATGTATATTTAAAATACTAATATATCTAAAATTACTGTCCCATTTCCTAACAGAGAACGCATTAATTGACGTGCGCACTAAGTGGCTAATTTACATATCATGGCGTGTACATTACATGTATTGTGAGTAATAATGTAATGTGCACAAAAATGCCCGAGACTTACCCGTGACCACCGTGATATCAAAAGCCCCAGCAATCCAGCCGTATCTTTTTTCATCAGTGGCTTATTACAAACGATAGAACTGGCTTACACTGACCGAAAATTAGCGATCAACAGACACAGCCCTCCGCAGAGAACAGGCAGAGGCAACGTAAAGTGTAACTGTACTTAGAGGAGTTAGAAACACTAGTGGAGGAGGTTGTTTTAAATTATAATACCTTGTTTGGTCCAGCCTCGTCCAAAACTCCCGCTTCCTGAAAGCAGGCAATATGGGCAGCCATACAACACAATGTCAGTGCCCTGGGTCACAGCCAAAGAGACATAGACATGGTACAAGAAAAGGACTAAAAACTAAAAACTAAAGAAAAGATTTTTCAGAACCAGTCTGCACAACAGAAAGGCAGGTGGAACTGACCAGCCTGGAAAAGAACATTGAGAAAATCTTCTCCACAGAATAACTAGAAGGTGTGCAGGGCAACAAGCGACATAACCCACTTAATTGCTTTGATAAAATGTATTTCATACTTATGCAATGTACAATACAATACAATACTTTTTTTAAAGAATTGAAAGTGTTTTATTCAACCACTTTATTATTTGTACCAATGTAATGAACTATAAAATAAAATCTAAGAAATTATAACATTCATTCACATTTTTTTTACGGTTCATATAACCTGTTATCTCCAGGTATCTTCACTGCTCTATATGAAAACTTAAATGCAAGTAAATGCCAAATTTCATGAGGCAAACAGACCCATTCTGCGTGTTCACTGTGCAACAGGAGCAAGTTTTAGCCATTTTGCAAATTAATTTTGTTATTTTTTCAAATACAAAATTTCAAGTTGCAAAGACAAAATCTTCCTTTTCAAATTCATAACTCATTCACTATCATGCTTCGGCTCTTATTCATATGGCCTCTGTATGTAAGTAATGCCTCCATGATGCCAGACAGACTTCAGTCAACAAAATCAGGTTTAAATAGTGAGTCTATCAGTGGTTAAAGCCTGGTTTCCAAATGAACTAATTATCACTCACTTTAAGGCGCACACTACGATTATCACCCTTTAGTAAATACAATGTCATCTCATTATTCAGAGCGGAGTGCCTCATTTAAATATATTATCATTCATTACCATACAAATCAGATATTCATTCTGATCACCATAGTGTGGCACCTTAAAATCAGTGTGTGCCATAATATGCCCACTATTTTGTGCGATAATGAATAAAATTGCAATAGTAAATAATGAAATCATTAACGTGTACACTAATTGCAATTAAGGTACACCATAATGTTTCGTGCCCTTTCGTAAATGAGGCCCTATGTCTGTTAAACATTTCCGTGTTGAGCTGAGAAGTTAATTAGTTTAATGTTTTGAACTGTAGGCATATATAAATGCACCCTACATAATGTTAATAATGGTATTAAAGTTTTAACTAGATTTAACCTGCAGGTCCAGGTATTTATTAATTTGTATCCCGTTCTTGGTCCTTAACACTTAGATTTAACAGAATCTTCCATTTAAATGAAAAACAAAGGGCTCCCATGAAGCTTAAAAAGACTGGTTTAGAAAAATCACTGTTGCACTGCCAGTGATTCCCATAGTACCTGACCCTCCACTGCAATGTGTTGTGACATGTGAATAGGTGTAGTCACAGAACAATAAAAGCATTATTATAGCCTGTAATGGACTAACACAAACAACATCGATACTTTAGGCAGCTTCCCACAACGCTGTTATCAGCAAATTCATGTGACCCCCTTCACCAGTGTCAAAGACAGAACCAAAGGCATGCTGAAAGTTACTGCAACCTGCTGACAAGTAAATGTATCTGGTGGATATAAATCTATACCCTGGGAGTTGTGTGGGAGGTGCTGTGCACTGCTAAGGATTGCAAAGATACTATAAGCAAGACTTTAGTTAATCTTAAAAAAAAAAAAAAAAAGCCCCAGGCCAATTCAATGAATGCAGGGTGAAACTTTAATTTTATTGTTTTCTCTTTAAGGCTATAGGTTGAAGTCTAGTCTTTCTGCTACTTTACAACATACTAATCCAATGTTTGCATGCACATGCATGTGCAGTGCTGCAGGTAATGCCCTTTTTTGTTCTCTCTTCCTTTCTGAAGCCAATCGGGCAGGCTGTTCTGATCACTGCTGTAATATATCTTACTGCAGTGTACAATTATAACTTCATGCTCAACTCCCACTAGTTTATTCTCAGAACTTGGTGTTAAAATATGCAGGAATTCCAGGAAGGGAAAAAGGAATGTTTTCATATAAAACGCAGCCAATAATTATTCCTAGGTTGCATATTTTAAATGTAAATTTGAATTAAAAGCTAAATGTTTTATTATTATTGGTTTACTCTATCACAGCAACACACGACAGGAGAATTTCAGGTCTGTGGGCATCCTTCCTGCAGGGTTTTCCAGTTGAAACTGTAGTTGCTGGCTTCTCAAGCTCATTGAGTGCCTGGCTAGAACATCATCAAAATAGCACAATAAGATTAAGCAGCCGCTGTCTATTTCCCCTCCTCAATCCAGAGGAGCACCAGTGTCAATGCAGCGCTCAAGCCAAGATCCAATTATATTTCATTATCAATGCTGAAGTACATGTCTAGATGACAGTGCAAATGTATAAATATTCTATTTTAACAACCTGTTAAAATTGTTAGGCATATTAAATTTAAAAAAAAAATTCCACGTTTGAAAATACAACAGACAATGCACACATCTGTCATTCTAACCGAGAATCAAAACCATGCGTCCAACTGAACCACCCAATATAATTAGCCTAATAACTTCTTTTGTCAAAGACAGCAGGTCTAGGTTTACATCCACAATGAACTGTGAGATTTGGTTCTTGGACTGCCAAAAATAATGACAGTTGAATGCAGTTGAATTGGTGCCTCTGACATGCGCAGGTAAATTGAGAATGCTCTAAAAGCACAAATTGCCTCAATCAGTTGCTTCACAGTGAAAGCAATCTGTTGTGCTCAGATCCATTTGCCTGGTCACAGCTTTATCATTTCAGTGCAGTAGCTTTGGAAGGTGTTAAGTAGAAGGATTAAATGTGTGTTCACCAAAATAAATGGTGTAGTACTGAGAACCACGCACCTGTTTTAATAGCAGATTTCCAAGTAGTCTGCAGCAAAATATAAGGTAACTTAGGAACAATTGCTGGAGGAACAGATAGGTAAAAAGATACCCAACCCACAAATTACACAAATAATGCTTTTAAGACTTATTTAATGCCTTCTGTGAACCGAACCACTATATCACTTTGAAACAATAAATGCTTAATTGCATTCTATAGGCATTATTTACCAGCGCTAAATTGATTCAGCTACTTCTATAATTGAACTGTTCACATTGTTTGCAAACCATGTCAGGTTGTGGCAATCAATCAATCCCAATCCCAGACTAGGACTGTCAGGTTGTGTCGAGAGTTAACAGTGAGTGCTCACCAGAGTGCCCTTAATCCTACAAGGTTTGTGCAAATGTTACAACTGTCTCGAGGGAAAGAAGATGTCCGGCTGGTTCCCTCTGACCAAAAATAACTTAGAAGGAAAGGAAGGACACTGGAGAATACAGAAAACAAATATACTTCTGGAATACTTTTTTTTCATAAATGTAAAAGAACAACTGATCCTCATATAAGCACTTGGAGGTGATTTTTAAAAACCTCCTGATCTGGGGGGTTAAATGATTCATGAGCTTTTCTTTGTGCTGCAGAATTTACCAGAGTTACAATCTGTTTAAAGTTGATTTGTTTTATTAATTGTATATACATTATTAACAACGGTAAGTTGTTTTTTTGGGGGTTTTTTTGCTGTAAAATTCAAAGAAATTTAATGGGAAACACTGGACAGGTAGTCACCAGTCCCTGCACTGCGAGACAGAAGTATTTACCACTAGCAATTAAAAGTGTTTTTGAAAAGTCAAAAACCATGACTTTCAAGTAATAGAAAACCACTACCATCAATGAAAAGTCTCCTTCACTTGTTAAAATGTCCTGCATTCCTGACATTACTTCCTGCTCTTGATGTCTGCGAGAGACCTTTCCTGGTTTAGAAGGTCACTACAATGTGTGAAAGTGTATAATGGAACTGAAAACTTTCAGATACGAACTCTTTGTAACAATTTATAGTTTAAAAAAACTAAGATGTGGTGTTACATTCATAGGACACATAAAGAATTATGTATTTTTCTAACTTTTAAAAGAAAAGGGGGGGGATTTAAAAAAAAAATACTGGTATTGTTGTAAAACAACATTTTAATATATTGTTTTTAAATATTTTGACTGTCAATTTATCATTCCCACATGCTGCTTCTACTTTCACTCCAAAACATTTTGAAAAACCTAAAATAAGGTCACTGCTTTCATTTAAATACCTAAGTTTCAATTCCTGGATGAACATACAATGGAACCCAGATACCAAGACTGATAAACATCTCCACCACAAGCTTCCATCATCAACTTTAAAACAGCTTGCATATCTCTGAAGATCAGACTGATTAGGCATCTCTCTAAAACAATTTGCTTTTATTATTTACCCAAACCCACACAACCAACTGGAATAAGCTGAATAATACATATTGTAACAATCTCAGTTCCTGCAGGCAGGGGTTTCTCACAGGGACCCAGGACCTCTCGCACTGAAGTATAGCGGCGATACCACCATACAAAAGAGCCAGCTCCCTTTGACTGCATTACCTACCAAGCCCTACTGGCGTGAGACCGAATTTATAAACTGTCACAGAAACCCGAGATGGAATTGTTTTCCTGTAACTCACTAAAGAGGCCAGTCTATTATTTTTTTATAATACATGGATACCTTTGTTATGCTAATTTTAAAGAAGACGAGATTCAGCATTACAGCTGGGTTTTTTTAAACATAGTTGTCAGTGCTGTACAGACCTTCTATGTTGTTATCTGTTTCTCCAGTTTCTCTGAGACATGAATGTACCAGCTTTACATTTTTTTTTAACGTATTTTCATTTTGTTGATCATTAATGAACATTTCTGTACTGTGGGTGTTGTCGAGTGATTGAAAACAAGACATTTTGTGTTTGAATTGAAAGTGATGGTGTAACAGGGAAGACCTGCGCTGACTCTCTGAGCGCATTCGTAGTGCTGCGGGAAGAGGGCAGCAAGGCATTGACACGGAGAGGTGGAAAAGAGGGTGTGCGGGTTTTCTCCCTCTCTGAGTGGCTGAGGGGCGGGCGTTGGGGGGTTGCTGCACTAATAAAATGACGCTCTGGGGTTCCCTTGGGTCTGCCCCCTCGAAGATGAAACGAGCCAGCCAGCTGGCAGAAGCTCTGCTGCCGGACTGAGCATGGCCAGAGAAGAGCGAGCAAAATAATTAAATAATTGATTAAAGAAAAACAGAAAGGAAGTATTATTTTTGCAGCAGAGAAAAACTTCGGACAACTCTGATTAGTGTGTATAGGTGGAGGGAACACAGCAGTATAGGAAGGAGACCCGGGCCGTGCGGTTAGCGACGGTCAGGGTAACGCTGCCGAGTGCAGCACCTTTATTTTGTAGTGTTATTACCATGTTTTATTTTCCCTTTTTCTTTCGCCTTTTGTTCTCATTATTATTTTTGAGCACTTGCATGTGCACTGGACTCGGTACCTGAATTGGTAAACCCGCGGTCCTGTTTACTGTTGGCAGTATTCAGGCCACGGACCGCAGCGCCCTCTGCGGGCTAAAATAAATTATTGTAGAAGAAAAATAAAACCAGACACCTGTGCGATGTTTCCAAATACACCCGTGTATCAAGTGAATAACCCACTACCCTTCCACAGATGGTCTCAGGGGGTCAAAGTTTAAGTCTATTTATTCAGCTCCAGTCCGGCGCGTCAGGTCCAATTTATTACACGAGTACACGCATTGCTTATTTTACACGTGCTGTTTAAAAGTAATTTTATTCATAGTAAAACAGGTTTAAAAGGCACTGCAGGACACTCAGTACTGCATCTTCAGCCCTGCCCCACCCCTTGCTCGCTGTATTTATCACATATCTCTTCATTGTTGTGCATACTGATAAATCCTCTCCTGATCACTCATTTTATCACCCATCTCCTCAATAATGCTATCCAAGTCATCACTTTATTACTATAACATCTCAAAAAGCTCTGCATATGGAAGCAGCTATCTTGTTTGTTTGTGTCTGTGTTATCGCTGTGATGAAGGGACTATGTGTATTGGCTCGGATCAGCCTCCTTTTTTTTCAGCTTCTCTTGGTTTCTATCGGCCCCACTCGGCCATTGAAAGCTTTTCTCATCTTTTTCCAGAGAAAAAAACGACTAGGGACCTTAACGTCTTTCTGATGATATCGGACAAGGAAGGCAAAATTGTAATGTCGGACCTGGTCTGACAGGACCACAATGGGTTAAATTAAGGCCAAAGGGGGAAAAAAAAAACAAAACCACTAATTAAAAATTAAGTATATTTTTATTTTGTTTTCAGGAACCAGCAGATCATTTATATAAAAGACCGATCATCTACAAACAAACAGTAATAGTAAAAAAAATAGTAATTTAAAAACACCTAGCAAAAAAAAAGACTCAGCTATGAACAAGTTTAAAAAAAAAAAAATTAAATATTATATAAATGATATTAAAATAATACAAATATACTGTATATTATATATAATAACCAATTACCCCAAACCGGCTGTAGTGGTCGGTAATTTAACAAAAAAAAAACATATACGAAGAAAAATTGCCGAACACAGCAAGATATTACTGAGCTTAAGTTAAAGCACTGCTGAAGACCAGCCTCGGAAGAAAAGAGAAAAGATGTCACAAAATAAAGGCAGATTAAAACTGTGAGAAGAACAAAATTCAACAATTAAACATTCATCTAAAGTTAGACGAAGTTAGACAAAGACAATTACAATTGTGAATTTTATTTGAACAGCTTAAACGTTTTCTGTCTTTCTGCAAGGTAACACACCACGCAACACTGAGAAGAGATGAAGTCGTGCTGCTCATATTTATAGCCTTTGTTGTCTTGGCACATGTGCGCTGATTGCCTGAGCACCATGTTCGCTAACCGGCTGAGCTCCATCTATTTTTAAGTCAATCATAGCCAGTCCTGGCTGACGGATGGCTGCTACTGCGCATGTGCATGGCGGATTTGGGTGCTCCCATTTCTGAGCGAGCAGAGCCCAGCTTCAGCCCATTAAAAGATGGGATGAACGGCATTGTTGATGTGCCAGTGTCATGTGAGAGGGGGACACTGGCACATCAACATTCACCCAGAAGAAGGAAGCACAATTCATTAATAAGCGACTGGGGGTTTGGCGAGCAAGAGAACATTAAATTTAACCAACTGCCCCTGCATTACTATGATCTAAAATTAAGATGGGTTAACATTATCAACCGTAGTACAGGCAACAGATACTAATAAATCACAGAACAGAAAGACAGCACTAAAAGGGTACAGCCGGAGAATACTTGTAAGAAACCTACATGAAGGTACAGCCTCAATAACCACAATGGCATTGGCTGTTGTAAAATGTAATGGCTGCCAAGTGAGTGCTAGATTCCAACCATTTTGTGCTTTATTTTTAGTGCAATGGTTTAAAAGCCCCTGATCTCTTATATAAAATAAGGCTTGATGACAGCCTGTGTCTTTCAGTAGTTTACTGACACATTTTAGAAAATAGTGAACATGCAGTGTTATGTTTCCAACAGCTTGCCTTAACCAGAGATGGAGAGTGCACTTTGAGATTACAGAGTCGGCAGCCGGCTTGCAATGCAGTTTCATTTAATAGGCAGGTCTATAAAAAGGCCTGGGAAGAGAAGATGATATCATCTCTAAAATGTGCTCTTAAATTCTCTGTGGCAGATAGGTGCAGATGCTTTTTTTTCAGAATGGATTTTTATAATCTATGTACAGGGAGTGGTTTTGTAACATGTTTATAACCAGGTCAGATCACAGGACGATGGAAAAATCATACTTTGCCCAGGGACATGTAAGAAAAAAAAAAAAAAAAAAAAACTATTTATTTGTTGCTGCTTTTTGAAAAAATGTTCGACATAATGTTAATTCCATAGGGTTATATAAAACTTTTGGCCATAACTGTACAGCTAAAAATTAACTAAAAGCACTGGCAGCAAGGAAATGATTTAGAGGAGATGTGTTTTTCTGATGTCTATGAACTCACAGTTGTTGAACCTTTTATGTCTAAGCTCCTTAATAAGTACAGTATTTTCACAAACAATGTAATTATCCTGATATTCTGGGTGCGAAAACAGTCTTGTATTGCCAAGTTCTAAGAGCTCTATTTTAAATGACCTCATGAATCAGCCCTGCGCACAAGCACTGTTAAAAGAAAACTAATAAAACACACTGAACAGCTGAGTACAAAATTGACACCCTGTTGCCAGAAGCTAGAAGGCCAAAGGGAAATAAATAAACTTAACACCTGCTACTGGCAGTCCCCAAGCCCCTCAGGTTTTGTGAGAACAGAATACAATAGCAGGCTCATTCTACAGAATTATTGCCAAATGAAAGGAAAAATATTTATATTTTGCTGTGTAATTCCATTTGTAGCAAGTAATTAGCATGGAGATATGCTATCATTAGTACTTTCACTAGAGCACTTAGTTAGAAAATAGCAGTGGGAAAAGTTGCCCTCACATTTTCTTTTTAATCCCAGTGATAAAAGGCGGGTTTGGAACATGAGTTGATATCAGATATGCTCATTTATTGTTTTTCTTAGCTCTTTTTTCCATATGTTCTTCTTACAGGTGTTATAATGGCCACAGCTGACAGCAAAAAAGCTAATAATAATGAATTATCCCCAAGAAAACAACATTTTGTTAAAGATGAAACCTTTTAAACTCAGCAGTAGTCAGTGTAACAAGCAATATTGAAAAAGGCCATGCAAAAAACAATTCAGTAACATAGCACAATAATATATATTTTTTCTATTTTATTACATACAGATTCAATGTCATTTATATGGTACTTCGTTCAGATTGTGCAGATAATAAGCTTTAGGCGTTGGATTTTATCAGGTCAAAATGAATTACCTAATTTTCGCTGTCCCTTTGACAAGGGTGTCTGCTATTTAAATTCCAAGGCTGCCTGTCCTTACAAAACAGTGCATTCTTTAAAGATATTAACATTTTCTGTAGCAAGAGTTTAGGACTGATTTCAGGAAAGCTAGAATTCTGGAGACTAGCACACCTGTAAATACCACATGGCACTTAAAGATTGAAACACCAAGAGATAAACAGGGGCAAATATTAATTAACTCAGTTCAGCAAAGAAGAATACCTGATCAGTTAAGGTCAACAAACTGTGGAATGAGGTGATAAGCTGTGAAGGGAACACTCTTTAACAGACCACTGTATTCGTTAGATTCGGACCGCAGTCCGCACAGTGGTCATAGTTTCACCTCCTGTCGCATAAAGTTTTCAAAGAAGATTAAGTTTTGGTTTTATTTGTTTTTAACAGCTATATCTTACATGTTAGTTGGCCACACTAAAAGATAAACAATAGTCTGTATTAGCAGCAGACAGTTACAAAACAACCCGTATGAGAAACACTTCCTGCTGCAGGCGGACTCACAGTTCTTGGAAACAGAGGTAAAGGGAATTAGTTCCAGCAATTCTATTGATTCATACTGTAAAAACAAAACTGGCTAATGTGGTGTTAATCAATACATTAACATAACCGATTTGAAGAGCTGATGTTGTTTATTAGATTCACTGTTACATACAAACTAGTGCTGCATATGTAACATAAAGACAGTGTTTGTATCATTTGATCTAATAACTAATTTATCAGTCTCCAAATGCCTGCAGTCCCCCAGGGGAAAAACATATTTTGAATAAAGTTATTTTGCATAAACAGCATTGTTAATAACAATTGGTCAACCAGTCTCAAAAAATAGTAAACAGTTTGTATTCCAAAGTGCCATCTGGAACAGCCCATGCCTAATTTTAAATGACATTAAACCAAATATAATATTGTGCGTTTAGCTGGTTTTCATGTGTATTTTTTTGTTCTTGTTGTCCACCCGTCAAACGGCCACTGAGCGCTCATTATGACGTTTCTTTTTTTCACTTTACAGCTTCTGTTCGGCAGCAGTCCAGGAGATTAACAGTGCATGATTTTTATGGCGGTTCATGGCACAACATAAATCTGGTCAGCCACTTACTGGAACCCAGTTTGTCTGCTGCACGAAAAATGTCAAATGTCATGCAGATGGTAGCGCAAAACTGACTCCAGAGACATAAAGCAGAAAGCACACAAAACAGACCAAACTACCCGGCAGCTGTTCATGTGTGTCAGTTATGGTCATAAGCACAGTATGTGGGTGCTGGTGTTTAATATCCAGACACTGACATAGGAACAGCCACTGTGTGTGAGAGGGTGGTCTCTTAACAATTAAACATTTGTTTTAGTGGATTTACATCCATTCAGTCAATTAGATAAAGTGAAGATAATTAACAGAGACTGGAGCCCACATGTTTTTTCTTTTCAGTATGTCTTTTTTATTAGATACTAAAATTATAGAGCGCCATGTTTTTCACAAATTCAAAATATAATAAAATGCAAATATAAAATAAAAGAAAATGAAAAATCATTATAAAGTAAACACAGAAGTAGGGCACAATAGTAGGGCAGTGTAAATATGCATGGGCAATAAAAAGAGTAGTAAATAAAAAAGTAAATAGGCAGTTAATTAAAAAGAGTGTGGGACTGTACATTACCATTCACTGCCACTAATAAGAAATTCTGGTGACTAAATTATTTTTCTGTGCGAGGTCTTGTGTATGTCATGTTTAATAAAAAATATGTATGTAGTTAAAAGATGATGTATACTATACTATTATGTATATAAATCTATTTAAGTTGTTTTACAATGTGTGTCTGTAATAAAATGGAAAAACTGTGAAAAATAAAACGAAAAATTATACAAAATAAAAAAAAAATTAACAGGGCTCTAGGTATACAGTACAGTAATGACAAACAGATAGACCGTTCAGTAAAATCTAGTAAAGTTTAACAATGGCACCTATTTTTTCCTGGCATTTTTCTTTTTTTTTTTTTTGAGAGGTTTCATACTGCCAATTTTAAATTTATGATCATTCAGAAATACCTGCTTTTGCAACAGCTCACTTACTGTACTGTGCTCAAATGTGTTATTAGGGTGGTCCCCAATTATGGGTTTCAACAGTTTGTTCCTGTGATTGTCCTGGATAAGATGTGATTAGAAAGAAGAAACAGTTTGGAATACATGGCACGTGAACTGGCAACTGATCACCAACAAATAAATAAATAAATAAATAAATAAATAAATAAACTTTATTTGTTCCATTTAACAAGGTGCTAATTGAAACACTTGGTCTACACAGGAAGTGAGCTGCTAGACCATGAGCAAAGCAATCAAGAGCTCCATGGTTAGACATTTCAATCATAGATGCAAACGAATGGCCTCAGCTTGCTTTTTACTTCTCCTTTCCCTTTACTGATTTAAGCACTGGCAGTAATCCGTCTTTCATATTTTACATTGATCTACAAAGGATAGTTCAACAACTCAAAAAATGCAACCCCAACCATTTGACAAGGATATTTTCTTTTATATATATATATATATATATATATATATATATATATATATATATATATATATATATATATATATATACACTGTAGTCTGCTGTAAGCTTTGTAAGCTGTATATATACTGTATTTCATTGCCATTTAACAGTGCTGTGAAATGCAAATTTACAATTTTTTTCATCAACAAAAAGAAAACAAATTTCTCTAGTTCCCAAGGAGCAAAGACTCTTTCAAAGTTAATCAGCAATTCTACTACACAGTATCCAAGCCATACAACTCATTTTAAATTACTGTGCTTATACCTCTAAAAGAGACAAACGCAGCCCTCCTTCCTTTTCCTTTTATCTTCCTATACTAATTAACCCAGACCTTAAACCTTGTATCTTAATTGCTGCCACAACTACCAGTTATATTCATAGAACTTTATTAACCCTGTTGATTTAGGGACAGACCTTGCTTGAGTAATTTCATTTATTGCTATTAGGATGTCAAACAAACAGAACTCCTCTCTTTTTCTGGTTAAGTGGTTTTGAATTTATCAACTGCACCAGGTCGAATGAAGCTACTCGTGCATGGCCCATTTCACCAGTTGGGACTAACACTGCTGGTTCAGCACAACTTGTTATTTCCACATATAAAATGGCAACCCATTTACTTTCATTGCAGTTTCTCATTTCTTAAATTTAGTGGAGCAAATACAATGATGTATTGAAGAGAGAATGAGTAACGTAGTAATTTATGACTGCATTTTGGGCTTTTTCACACAGTATTTGCCACTGTTATTTAAGGCAATTTGTGAGCACTGTGACAGGATAAAAAATGTGGGTTAAAAAAGTTTTCAGAAAGGAAAACTCTTTAAAAAGATTAACAAAAAAATGTACAACCAGTATATCTCCATTCTATTTAGCACCGAACTGACGCTCACTGAACTACCTGTTAACCTTTTGAACTTAAGGAAAAATATACATTATCTTTCTGTTTTGTTTCAACAAGCAAAATGTCAAAAGGGCAATGTTTTGTGGTTAAAATATGTGCATGCTTGCCAGGTGCTAACTGTACAAATATCCCAAATTCCTGCTACCTATGATTTGTGAGGCAAGAGCTGCATTTTTTTCCTTGTCAATTAAACAATTAAAAACACTTTTTTTCCACCTAAAGAAAGAAAGTGAAAAGTAAAAAAAGCACTAGCTTTCGCTGATTAACTTTGTCATTATCTCGTCCCCATACCTCTTTCTATTGGTGAAACATGTTATTAACATAACTTTAAAAGGGCTTCCAGCTACTTCCAAACAAACAGCCCAGCCTCCTGCTGCTCTCTGGTTTAACCCTTAGCCAAAGACAGCTACTGAGCTTGTGATCGTTCACATTCCAACATTAACAGTTTGACATTGCTCTGAACTTTCTGAGCTTCCAGCGAAAAATAGTTTTCCAACTATTCTTCTTTGTCCTTGTACAAATCATATTTTCTCCCCCCCCCCCCCCCCCCCCCCCACCCCCCCCCCCCCCCCCCCCCCCCCCCCCCCCCTCCAGCAGTGATCGATGCCTTGTTTACTAAACACAAGCCCCCTAAAGTTATGCCTGGTGCGAAATTTATCTTCAAAATACTTGATTTTACGTAATTTTAACTTATTTTCTTACTTTTGCAGGTATGTTACTGCTAATATTTAAAATCAATAATTCAAAAACAAACCATTAAAGTGTTTCACATTTTATTCTATATTGCTGTTATTTTTTATTCTTCTTAACTGTAACATTCCCCATTAACTGGTGCATATTACAATAAAACAGAATATGATGCCTAAAAACATACTTTGTCAATATAGTTAAATATTCCAATAAAAGACCTGTTGTTTAAAAAAAAAAAAAAAAAAAAAGGGGTCTTTAACTATGGTAAGTGTGCCTTGCAGTGTGGAATAAAATTGATACATTAACAGGAGCAGGCCCTCTGGGCTTAGAATAACCAACATAAATACTATGAAGATGAATAGCGGCATATATCACTGGTTTCACAAACTGAAGTGTTTATTCTGTTGGAATGAGATGAATTAGGGATGGAGCCCGAGAAGAGTACTTATGGTTTATTGTCCAGGTGCATTGGTACCTGACCTTTTAGGTCAACTACCTATCACCACTCATACACATTTCTTACCAATACAGGCCACGTACAAAGCATTAATGTATATTCTCTACTGGGTAAGCTGATGTAGCTCTCCTACACTTAACCTTATAGAGGTCTTGCATGGCAGCCAAAGGTTTGGATATATTTAAAAAAAAAAATCATTTTATTCCCCTGTTACTTTTACAAATGCACAGTTTTTATTTTCATTTTAAGAAATACCATTCAAGTATGTAGGATGTAAGCAATTATAACAATGTACTATCCCAGCTAAGGTCAACTTGCTTGCTTCGAACTAAGTGGGAAGAACACCTGGATGGCATCAGCTAAACCTTGCATTCAAGTCAATTTATATCGCATTATTTCTTTGCAAAAGAAACAGAATCTAACAAGGAAAGAGAGGAAATGACTTAAAACTAATGTCCTTCCCTGCTGAGAGTATGCGGCATGCAGGGTTTTATTTAATAACCCCCTCGGTTACAGTAACATTAATTGGTTCAAATACCAAGGGCTTATCCTCGATCATGCCTCATTCATTTTGCAGTTTGAAGAAGCATGTGTCCAGCCAGTTCACATTAGTATAGAATGGTTAAAGGCAAAGGCTGATGATTGTTTAAAAATTTGCATTGCCAAAGCCGATTACGTTGCATCTACTGAGGGGATCAACAATGTAAGCCTACACTGAGGCTTTATTGCAGAAACAAAGATTTCATTTTAATCCTTCAGAAAAAAAGAATAAAATGCACAAAAGAAAAAATGCTTCTGATGTGAGAACAAGGCAAACACTGCATGCTTTTCATACAGACTCCAATTTGTGCAGCCAAACAGCAATAAGGAAAAATGGACAAACATTCTTCCCAAAGAGCTCAACACGGAATTTCTGAAAAGTCGGCACGCACGACACATAGACAACACTGGAAGATAACGTTGAGTTACTGCAGTTCAAAGGGAAGTTCTTGTTCCATTTAATTTTCTTATAACTGCAAATTTCATGAATTTCTGCTCTCCCTGGTCTCTGCAAAGTCTAAGGCTGGAATTGAATGAATCAAAGGCTAAGACCTTTGCTCCATTTTCGTGTGCATATTATTAATCAGCTATTTTGCACGCTACACGGAAACATACAGTAAAGGTGTCTATAGATACAATTTTACAACAGGGCTTTTAAGTGACTAAAAGACTGACGGACAAGTAGCGCCACAAAACTTTTTCTTAGCAGTCAAATTAATTAGTTGATTGATTAAATCTTAGTGAGTTAAAATGTAATATAATAAAGTACTGAAATTCAAAATCTTTGATTCATTTTTCAGATTAAAAAATTACTAAAACAACATTCTTCGGATATTTTAGAGATTAATAATGATATTACAAAAAATATGTATCCTGCTGAATGTTTGCAGGTATACTGTTAATACAATTCCATAGCATGTGAGTCACATGTGAATATTCACCCAGTCTGCACCTAAACTAATCCTCTTCAAGCAGAAATGAATGCCCAGATGCTTGTGATCTTGACAACCCTAAAGAACTTAACTGCAGATCAAGTAAATGTAACAGATACTGTAACTGGTACTGATTTTTTTTTCTCATTATATATATATATATATATATATATATATATATATATAATATATATATATATATATATATATATATATACAGCTCTGGAAAAAATTAAGAGACCACTGCAAAATTATCAGTTTCTCTGGTTTTACTATTTATAGGTATGTGTTTGGGTAAAATGAACATTTTTGTTTTATTCTATAAACTACTGACAACATTTCTCCCAAATTCCAAATAAAAATATTGTCATTTAGAGCATTTATTTGCAGAAAATGACAACTGGTCAAAATAACAAAAAAGATGCAGTGTTGTCAGACCTCGAATAATGCAAAGAAAATAAGTTCATATTCATTTTTAAACAACACAATACTAATGTTTTAACTTAGGAAGAGTTCAGAAATCAATATTTGGTGGAATAACTCTGATTTTCAAGCACAGCCTTCATGCGTCTTGACATGCTCTCCACCAGTCTTTCACATTGATGTTGGGTGACTTTATGCCACTCGTGGCGCAAAAATTCAAGCAGCTCGGCTTTGTTTGATGGCTTGTGACCATGCATCTTCCTCTTGATCACATTCCAGAGGTTTTCAGTGGGGTTCAGGTCTGGAGATTGAGCTGGCCATGACAGGGTCTTGATCTGGTGGTCCTCCATCCACACCTTGATTGACCTGGCTGTGTGGCATGGAGCATTTTCCTGCTGGAAAAACCAATCCTCAGAGTTGGGGAACATTGTCAGAGCAGAAGGAAGCAAGTTTTCTTCCAGGACAACCTTGTAAAAAGACTGGTGGAGAGCATGCCAAGACGCATGAAAGCTGTGCTTGAAAATCAGGGTTATTCCACCAAATATTGATTTCTGAACTCTTCCTAAGTTAAACCATTAGTATTGTGTTGTTTAAAAATGAATATGAACTTATTTTCTTTGCATTATTCGAGGTCTGACAACACTGCATCTTTTTTGTTATTTTGACCAGTTGTCATTTTCTGCAAATAAATGCTCTAAATGACAATATTTTTATTTGGAATTTGGGAGAGATGTTGTCAGTAGTTTATAGAATAAAACAAAAATGTTCATTTTACCCAAACACATACCTATAAATAGTAAAACCAGAGAAACTGATAATTTTGCAGTGGTCTCTTAATTTTTTGTGTGTGTATATATATATATATATATATATATATATATATATATATATATATATATAATATTCTATATATAATATATATATATATATAATTTTATAACAATTATTGTAAATTGCACTTTTTAACAGTCTAAAAGTTAGTGCATGGTGATTTTAAACAAATGTGAATATAAAATACAAAAAATTTATTATTAGAAAAGATACAATACAGCTGGACATTGTATTGTTGTAAATTATTAACTTAATATTGCTAATAATAGGTAATTTATGTTAATTGCTAGAAATCCAGCTCATATAATTGAAAAGATAAAACTTGCATGTGTTTTGAAAACTTCACTTTGTCTTCCAGACCTGTTAGTCATTTTAGTGGATATGCAAACCTGCCTTAAAGACTGCCTCCAGTACACCAAGTAATTCACAAAATATAAGCTACGTGCACTGAGTATGTAGGTGTGTGAGCCAAACCACAATGTAAGAGAAGAGACTTACCACAGGGATATTATATTTGCCCATTCTTGTTCTGCTTGTTTTTTGGGATATTTCCATTATGATGATGGAAATGTGCTGTTTCATTGTGCATTACTGTGCAGCGTGCAGGCATTACTCTTGCATTCCACAATCCTGATTCACATTCAGGAAAGCATACCAGTAACATGCCAGGTTTGCAATAGGGATGTCAGGAAATGACAATTAAATTGAGAGGAACGCCAAGTTATCCATCTTACTACTTTCTAAACATGACAACATTACAATATACTAAATGAACGGATCAAGCTTATTATGATAGTTTGCAAAATCACATGAAAGCTTTCAATATCATCGGGATAATATATAATTAAGCTTCCTACTTTTCGATATTAATCGGTAAAGCTCATTAAATGTTGAATTCCCAAAACAATGAGAGTTCAACTGAAAAAAATGTATATAGGATAAACGTCTGTAAAACCACTCGCTATTTTTTATTTTCTTACCAAAAATACTCATTTAGAAATCCTCTCTAGTTTGTGTAGTTTATACTTGCTGTCTGTCCCGTCTCCGTTCCGCTCTGAAAGGCTGGAGTTCGTTGTCAGTCATCTCAGTGATGCGTTAGTACTGTAGTTTCACCCTGTTTTTGCAGATCTCGTTGACTGAAGCAGTGCTTGAATGCTTTCATTTGCCAGCTATAGCGCCAGTTATTCAAAGCACCTACTTCGGAATTCCCAAATTAAAGTGTACGTAAGCATTTGTATGCTTTATGTATACGATGACAGCTACTTGTATGAAATGAAAATTGGGCACATGAGAAACACACTTAATGAATATTGTGCACAATACCCTGCCGACGGCTGAAGTCTCTGTGGCAGGATGAAGAGGGCCCGTCTGCCTTGCCTTCCAGTAACTCTGAGTCTGACTGTGCTGAAGCAGGAGAGGAGCAGACCTCAGACTCCGAATAATAAGTGCAAGTTAATTCTGTTCAACTAGCTAATGTTTTGTTCTGTGCATATTATTTTTACTCATAAATTTATGCTATAAAGGTCTGTGTAATACACTTTTATATGCTGCATTTACTACGGTTTATTTGAGACAATTTTCTACTAACACGGCTTGTTTTGCAGGCACAATAAAAGCGCAACGAAGTTGCATCAAAAACACAAGCCAAGTTAGTAGAAACAATTGGAGCAACCATATCCCCCATCGCTTTTACAGTTGTGCCTATTTGCTTTGTGTTGGCCAAGGTTGCCCCAATGGTTTCTTAAAACTTGGCTTGCGTTTTTGATAGCTCTGCTTTAAATCGCTGGGCACTTTTGATAACTTGCCGTTTTTTTCACATTTCCAAAGTGTTTTTGTTTCAGTTAAGTATACATCTTGCTGACATAAACTGTATCTATTTCTGTGTTACGTTAATTATGATTTTTCCGCTCTAACCTTCCTCTGAACTCAAGTGCTTTTTACTGCAAGCAAGCGCTATACGTGCATTGAATGCAACAAGATTCCACAAGTTATTCAGACATAGCACAATACGTTTTCAGTAAAAATAAAAACAGCTGTTTGCTCTGTGCAGTTTCTTATGTCTGTGGCTTCTCTGTCTCCTTGTTAGGACAGAAAATCCTGTAAAACTGCATTGGTGCCCCAACGCACTCCTTTTCATGCAAATCTCTATAGTTTAATTAGCATGTGCATTAAAATATGTTTCATTTTGGTTATCTAGTGCCAGTATTACAAATAAAGAGTCTACAATTGATTATAAATAAAATGCTTTATCCATGGTAAAAAAAAAAAAAAGACCAGACATTGAAAAGATTAAAGGATTTTTCCATCTATTCCCTAAATTAAATGTAAAACCTAAATGTGGAGTTCGGTGAAAAAGTAGAATACAAAACAGCAGTAAGGAGATTATACAGGCCTGTCTTCAAACATTAGGCGCCAGAGGCTCTTAGCGTCTGTCAAATGGTTACATTCAGTATGCTACATGTTCTCATAGCCAGGGCCCCCACTTTATGAAGATTATCGCATTGAGAAAAAACAAAAGGGAACAAAACGTTACTAATATAGATCAGCTCTTTGATACTCCTGGAAACAAGCCACCTGAACTGCTGACTGCTAGAAGGGAACTGAGCATGAAACACAAATTAGTTTTTCCTTATCCAATGTAAAATAGCTGCTTTTGTAGGAATCATATGTTGGGCATATCTTCTAAATCCTCCAAATCTGTTGTTCTGTTGGTTAAGGCTGTTACTTTATGACAAGTGTCATTCCATGCTAATTGGGCTACATTCGGCCCTAATGATACAACAGATAAAACATGTTTAAATACACAAATGTATACTTACAATGTATATATTTAAACATGATTACACAACTTAGTATTATAGAAAAATATAATCGAAAAATAGTTATGCAAATACATTTTAAGTATGTCCTGTACGGAACAATCTGGTGGAGTGATTTTCAGTTTAGCATTGTACAAAATCCTGTTTCTCTTGATGAATAATAGACATGCAATAAAGTGGATAACATTGTATCTTTGTTTTAGTGTTGGTTGTCCACATTTTTTTTCCTGTAAAAATGATCTCCGAAAATGTGTATTTCATGCATAACCGTGTCTGTCAGAAACATTACATACGTTACCAGACAATGTAATCACTGTTGACAGACATCACTGAATGTGATATTAGTATCATGTTAAAGTCTGTCTTTAGAGCAGTGCTGAGTTGCATTGTATATCCCTGTTTCTTTATTTTTATTACTGGTCAAACTTTTCAATAGCACTGTCAGTCCAAAACAAATAACGTATGTAACAACATTTAGGTCCTGTGCATTTATTGAACAAACAGATTTGGAAAATCTTTTAAAAAATGCACATGTATTACTTATACAGTAGGATGTGTGGCATCATAAAACAAGGACTTAGTCTTTCACATGGCACGAAGAAACTGAAAGATATGTTGTCTGTCTAAGAATTTACATGTGTTATAAATGTTACATACAAGTCATAAACTATTCTATAATGGTTAGTTTTGATTCTTAACATGCCTGAAAAGAGTTATGTGACATTTGGGACAATAAAAGAACATTATTCATATTATTTTTAGAAAACTATAATTCCCATGCTTGCGTTGTCATGGCTTCACTGATCACTTTGACAGACTTGCTTGAGTCACATATGTAACAAAGACAGACACTATGTAGCTGATGCAGGGACAAGCTTAAGAGTAATGCAAATTACTCAACACACAAATAACTAGCCACAATCACGTTAACGAGGGTCGCAATGAGTGCCTCCTGTGCAGCGGGCTATTTACCTGCCGCACTTACAGCCCAGTGGTGAGGTGAGTTAGGAGTACAGAGAGCTGTAGGAGATTTGTGGAGCACAAAGATCAAACAAACAAAAAAAATATATCAAATGAAGGGCAGCAAAGTCCTCTTGGCGCATGAAAATGTTTTCTGAGGAGGAGCGGAGAGTCCTTACGGTTGAGGTTACTCAGCATGAAACTGAGTTATTTGGAAAAGCCTCAGCCAAGATCTACCAAAGAAACAATATGGTCCTCTATGGTGGAGAAAGTCAATACTGTCGGTACTTTTCAAAACAGGTATTGTAATGCAGCTGGTACATTTCTTATTTTCCTGCCCATGATCAAAATTAAAATGATTAGTTTAACCCAAATGTATTAGAAAACAATTAGAAACTTTAAAAAACAATATTTTTATTTAAAATTGTTACATCCATTTTTATAAAATGATCATGGTGTTGAAAAAGCTCTGATGATGAAATGCAGGAGGAAACTATCTTGTAACTGTTAAATACATACACTATATGGATTACTAGAAATGTTTTGTTTGACCTGAAATGCCTAAGTTGGAATCAACAATAACAGTTGGGGTCCCTAAAAAGAGGCTTAGGTTTTATTTTGCTAAAAAAAATAAACACTGTTATAAATTCAGAATTACATTTTTTTTTAACAAAGCAGCTTTGTAAACGCTCATACAGATCGATCAGTCACCTTGCACCTCGTTACCGAGCGACTAACTGACACTGACAGCACCAGACGGGATGAAAGAATTTTCTCAGCTGTGTAACTTTGCCAACCATGAAGCTCCGCCTGTAATTGGCACAGATGACACAAGTAAAATGTTTGTTTTATTGTACATTACATGTGTTGCTAATTACAAAAATGCTGTCTGGCTGTGAATTGCTATCTACAATAATTGTGTCCTCACGTACACATGCAGTCTTCACTAAAGTCCCAGTTTAAAGACAGTACGTTTCACTGTAGCCCTCAGGATGAAATTGTTAGGCGGCTATTTATTTATTTATTTATTTCTAAATTAGCCTTGGGAGAAAACCGCCTCAGCAAGTACAATAGAATCTACCAGCACTGATGGACGCTGACTCTACTATAGATACTAATGAGAGCATAACAAATACAAAAGAAAAACTAGGGAAACGTAGATCTTTTCAAGAAAGCTGGGAGAGTTTGTATAAATGGATTGTATACTTTTAAATGCTTCAGTAACAGTTCTGCTTGTGAAGCACCCACACTATATATTGACAGAACGGGTGATTTATTTGCACTATTGCAGGATCTTATGTCCCCGCATTGGTGCTTGAACCCCGGAGCGTTCACAGAATCACTGCCTGTGCACCTATCATCAGCGATTAAAGCCTGGTTTTCAAACAAACTGATTATCGCTCACCAGTATTAGTAAGAAAAGTGTGTTTTAAAAAACAAAGTCTTTTCAGCTTCCAATCACTTAAAATATGCTGACGATAATGTAAACAACACCAAGCTACAGAAATTAAGTCCCAAACTTTAAACGTGTTACTGTATAGATAAGAACTCAAGTTTATTATGAATATATTGTGTTATTATGTTTCAAGCAACGTACTACGATAATGTTCATTATGGTAATTGTTTGTTTATTAGATTTAAAATACTTTGTAAAACGTGACCTGTTTGACCTCGTTAGCACAACCAGCCACCATTACCAATGGCATCTTCAGTCAAGGTCGTAACCCAGTATAAACAACACATTTTTGTAAAATGATTTTACACTTACTTCAAAAGATGCAACGTGTTTCAGTAAATTCAAACGATAAACTTTGCATCCCACACAGAGGGAAAGCACAAATGTAAAACAGCATTAAGTGGGGTTGGTATTGCAGGGGAGATGAAGGGAGGTTTCAGTTCAGTGACTGTTTCCTTAATGCTATTTGTGAATGCTTATTCACCACTGCTACACCCCATTAGAAAATTGACTTCCCTGCATTTTCTAACGCAAGACTGAATGTGAGACTATACGTGTACATTTCTTTTAAGTACTCGCCCAAAGGACTACAGAGACACAGACATCAACTAGTCCTCATCAGATTTAATTTGTCTTGGGCGAGCGTGAGTTTCTAACCCTGCCAATTGATGTGAGATGGGGTCTATTTTAATGATCTGTAGCAGATTTAAATACTCATGCCCTAGCTGACATTAACAAGCTCTAATACTGACCTTTTTTCTGATGCTAATAAGGGGATCAATAAATCACCCTGCTTGGGAAAACATCAGTTGGATTTATTGATAGATCATGGATTAGACCTTTAAAGCATATCTGTATTAAGGTAACATTGATCAATTATTTAGCATGATTTACCATTGATTAGAGGGAAATGTGAAGAAGATATGTTTCTCAGTCTCAAAATCAACACAGAAAAACACAAGTGATATGCAGGTTTCGATATCGGTGCAATGTTCTGCGAGCTATCGAAGTGGATTTGCTAGCGGATTGCCTTGTATAGCAAGATGTGATTCTGGAAGGCTGCTACTTAAGTGCTAGGAGGCATATTAGACAAGGTGTCAGACAGGGACTCGATTTTGCATGGTAGCGCAGACTTTCTACTGAGCTACAGTTAATTGAGTTGAAAGGGACCTGACAAAAGAATGCTGATTAAACGAACAATGTGACAGGGCTTGAATATGCATTAGATGCGCAACCACATTGGCACTGTGACTAGTAGGAGGTTTGCAATTAACCTGGATAAAATGAGAAACAATTGAATTTGCTTTACCCATAATAACAATAATGCAATATTTAAATACCATCAAACACAAGTGAGATAATAATAAGTCTTTCGTAATTAGCATTCTTGCATGCTGTTTTTTTTTTTTTTTTTTTTTTTTTTCTGCAAAAGCCGTTGGGTGGCTTCATTTGCTGGATTAGGACCATCTCATGCAAAACCTGGATGTTTCTCCACTGCTAGGATACTTGTCAAATGCTTCAAGTTAATGCTCCCTCATACAAATAACAGTACAGTCCATATATCTCACCTCCGAAGTATCTACCAGTAGCTGTTGTAGCTTAACAATACAATCACATGACATACTAATATGCGAGAATAGCCAACACTCTCAGAGTTGTCCACGGCCAGTTGACAAGTATATTAATTATCGACCACATAAATGACAGCCCAGTTAAACAGACAAGGCTCCTAACATTTGTTATCTGTGAAATGTTAATAAAAACATGTCAGCCTGACCATAGTTAAAACAATGGCTTTGTCTGTGACATCTTGCCTGCTGTGTTTTGATTTAAAAGAAAAAATATATCTTAAAGTTAGGGCCAAGCAAGCAATACAAGCCAATTGTATCATGTCCTCCTGATCGAGTCAAAACAAGTCATTAGGTATATCATGGCTTTTCACTTGTTCCAAGAATTGACACATTTTTAAAGTCTGTAGGTAATTACCCATAGCCCAACAGATTAACAGCTAATTAATTCAGAACATTTAATTCAAATAAAATTGTTTTTATAAATCCTAAAATAATTTTCAATAATTTGCCAGAAACTACAATCTGCATCCAATTGGCCAAGGTCTGACAGATGAGGTGTTGTTCCGTAACAAAGGGCAGGACCCATCATGTTGGTATCTCTTTAAGACCACACCACAAATATTCAATTGCAGTTTGCAAACCAAATATGGAAATGCACACAAAAAACCCATGCCAGAACAGTACAACACAGTCAGGGATAATGTCTAAATATATAAACATATAATATGCCTGGCAATTTGACTGGACATAGCATCTCTTTCTCAGAAAAATATCTGGTTTGCAAGTTTATGCTTAGTCCATTGCCCTAAATCTGTCATTTTACTAATTCAGAGTTCAGCTTCTTACAAGTCGTGCTCAGCATCATTAAACGACTGACTGCTGTGTGGTCACTATGGAGCATTATAAGAGTCAAAATGAAATAGTTCATTTGATAATTCATCTGTCAATTCATAAGTTAATGTGTTAATTCATTTGTCAATCCATAAGTTAATTCTTAAATTAACTGATCAATTCATAAGTTAACTCATAAATTAATTATTCTATTTATAAATAAATTCTTAAATCTAAACATTAATTTGTAAGTTAATTTGTCAATCCTTATGTTAAATCATAAATGACCTGTTTGCAAATTGAACTTTCAGTTTCATTTGGCAATTGAACAGTTTGAACATTGTCAATCACACGAGGGGGCGAATACCAACGGTTGTTTATGCCTTAGTGATGTCACTGTGTTCCTAGCAGTAACGTAAATTTGGTTTCAAAAGTGGGGGGAGGGGGCTGGTGGCCAATTTCTGTAGATGGGCCATGCATGAAGATTATTCTAATTAAAAGATCCAAAGACACTCAATCATTCAAAACAATCAATTGTTGGCATAATGTTGTCATAACTGGCAAATAGCTGTATTCAGTCGCTTCTGAGTCATGGAATTACGTGCCTTTAGGCTTCGAAGAGCACGAAGCTCCACTCAGATTGAGCCTGGATCCAGGTTCAGGTCCCTTAGGCCCCCGAGCCAGCATAGAGCGCAAGAGAGAGTGTGGAATAATACAGATTTAATGAGAATTGCGTTTGAAATATATTTCTAGAAATGTTGAGGGTTTCCCCACAATTGAAATACTTAAGATAAATACATTTTTTTTTTTTTTTTTTTTTTTTTTTTTTTTATATTAAAATAATGCTAGTATGCATTGGTATAAGAAAATGGTGTTTTTAAAAATTATTTTCAGCTTCCATCCACTTAAAATATGCAGATGCGCTTGTAGCTTGAACCTCAAACCGCAGTGTATTGATGATAATGTAAACACCAAGCTCCAGACAATGAGTTTCGAACTTTAAATGTGTTTCTGTTTAGAGGTAAGAACCCAGCTTTACTATGATGAATACGATAATGTTAGTTATGGTAATTGTTTATTTATTATTTAAAAAATGTTTAGTAAAATGTGACAGATTTTTTTGAACATTGATAAATAGAGATGTGAAAGTCTGTGCGATGTAATTGAACACAAAGAATAATTTAGAATCAGTAAAATATCGTTATTAATTTGATATAATTGTGTAAAAAGTGGTAATGTTATTGATGTCTATGTATTTACACAAAGGTCATTTTGCTGTTTTAAGTTTACCGTTTCAATTTAAAATGAGAAGTTACACTGTAAGTAGACAGAAACCTCAGTGTGATAACATTAGTAAACAACACAAGCTATGGTGAATTACAAACTTAAAGCATTTTCCTGTGTTTTGGATCCAGCAACGTTATGCACCCTCCTCTATCTTTGTCCATCTGTTTGCCATTTTCACCCAACATTACTGTGATCTTAGGCTGTATACAAATTTATCAGCCGGGGTCTTTAAACTACATGCCATGTTACAAGCCAATTGTAGGATCAACATTACGGATCAGTGGAGCCTGATCCAGATCCTTGTAGTAAAACACAATCTCATGATCCGGCTCCAGTGATCCCATCCGATTTTCCTTCCCATTGACTTCTACACTAACTAGTGATTTTTATATAATATATATTACATGTAAACTAATAGATAATTACTATGGAATTATTTATTATATATTTAGTTCATGGTGTGTATAGTTGTGAAATGTATTATATCTCCCTTGTTCAATTCATGTAGCCCTGTGTGAGAAATACTTGAATGATCCTTAAATAATAAATGCACATGTGCATTTATACGTTCCCAACCATGCACACCACGAACCAAATACATAAAGAACTCCATAGTAATTATATATTAGTTTATGCCACATGTGCCTAACGATCTTCAGCTGTACCGTTCATGAGCCTCCGGTCTGCAGGCATACACTAGGAAGAACAATGACATCACGAAGGCACAAGCAACCTTTCACAGCACTATCGATTGTAGACGCCCCCTTGTGTGATTGACAGTGTTCAAACATAGGCTTTAAAAGGTTCAGTTGCCAAATTAACTTGAAAGTTAAATTGGAAAAAAGCTCATTTACAAATTAACTTATGAATTGACAAATTAATTAACAAATTAATTATTTAACTTTGACCCTTATAATGCTCCATAGGTCACTTCTCTACACCTTGCATATTTATAAATGCCCCATTCTTGAGTTTTGAAATAAGATGACAGAGAAGGTCAGTTCAAAAACTGATTTATTTTTGTAGTTTTCATTGCTTACTACAATACTGTGAACACAGAATCCATTAGTAACACAGACTGTGTCATGCCAACTTTACAATTGGTTGTTCAAACAGCCTAAGGCCCAAGAGTAACCACACACAGCATCTTCAAGACAGTGTTAGCACTGGCTGTAAACACTGATATTTGAGAATAACCAAAGGCTGTACAAACAATATTGTTTTTAACAGAAACGGAACTTGTATACAGACAATGCACTATTCTTTTTTGCCATCCTCAGATCTTTAAATTCAAAACAAATTCAGACAAAGCACTATTCTTCGTTCTCATCCATAAATCAATGATAACACTGCCAGGACATGCATTTGCCTATGGTGAAACAAAGGTTCTAATGTGTACAGTTTACAGTTGTACACTACCCATCTTATTCATGATCTAAGTGAACTTCAAAAAGGAAACAATCAAATATAAAATTAGAACATATCCTACATAGGAAAGCTATTACTCACAGGCTCAAAAAAGCTGAAATGAAATTGGAAATCAGGCACTCAAATCCAATTCTAAAAGGATTGTAAATGCTAATAACCTGTTCAATATGCAAAGCACAATAAGTCAGTACACTGACCCATTGTTACAGCAGGTGGGTGGTAATTGACCAGAAAGTAGACAAGCAGTTTCAGACCTCGATGAATGTGTTTTATGAAAAGCGAAAGGCCCCAAAGAGACTGGTACCAGTAAGTACAGCCATTTTATCCTCGGCTCGCATACAAACTTAAGCCAGTTAATGATTTTTTTGTGTTCATTAGAAAGCAGTAAATGGACACGTTGATCCTATGCCCCAGTTGTCTAACAGATTTGCCTACTGTTTTCACTAGCTGCTCAGTTATAAACCCAGCTGAAGTCTAACCGTGGAAAGGTGTATTTATAGCCAGGCCCAGAAGTTAAAATTTGTGTTCACTGGCAAGGGATTGATGGTTGTGTTCCTTTTCATGTATAGGATTCTCGAAAGACAAATGCAAAAGTTAACATAACTTAATGTTTAGAATCGACAACTCTAAGCTGTAGCTTGCATTCTACTAAGTGTTTTTTGCAACATGTAATAAGTTTATTATTTGACCATTTGTATAAACCATTTTGACATTTTACATCATTACGTGAATGGCACTTGCTAAAGGGATCTTAGTAATTGTCTAGATTGCTTCTGATTCTAAAACCACATTTGTTTGGCATGTACTGCACTTTCCAAAATGCTAAAACAATGTGAAGTACAATCATACATTGTTTTCAGATCATAATTTTATTTAGAAAGTGGTCCAGTATTGTACGACTCGATTCAATTTAGCAACCGTAGGTCAAGTTATTACTCAAGGTCACATCCTCAGTCCACAGCTGATCCAAATCCGGGGTATTCTACCACTTAAGTCCTTTGCTGTAAACATTGCATCTCTTTGCAGGCGTGCATGCATTTAGATATATATCATCATTGAGTCTGCTCTAACATATAATTAAATATTTGTTCTCAGATACGGTCTCCCTCCAGTGTTGCATTAGTAAGGTAGACATCTTACTCTTCCTGGCACTGGCGGGCCCTATTACTAAATTAAACACAGCAGACCATTTTGGGTCGTGTTTCACTTCTTCACAATCACACTTGCTTCTGCCAAAGAGTCTGATTCAAATCACCTGAGGTGTCTGTTGTAGTCGTACTCTTACAGACAAGCTGTCTCCAAGTGGAGGCACTATGCCATCTGTTGTTAGTCTATGGGGTGGGGTGGGGTGATGTGGTGGTGGGAGGGGCTTACTTATATGGAATACATATCTGCTAAGCAACACTTTTATAAGGATGTTTGGATGCCATACAAGTAATGCTCTGCAGTAACAAATTTACCCCCCCAGAAAATGTGAGTTAAAATAATAATAATAATAATAATAATAATAATAATAATAATAACAATAATAATAATAATAATAATAATTAACCACAAACAAGCAGTCTGCACAAACTTTAAACTCCTTTAAATAAACATGATATAACACATATATATTCTGTATACATGGGATATAAGCATTGAGTACAACAACTTCTGCATACATTTTTTTGGTGAATTACTGTGCCACAAATGCAATGTGTTACTTGTTTCACAAATTACAGCCCCACTTTGTGCTGTATAAAATGTGAATTGTGGTGTGCCACATACTGCTTGTATGTGGCTATGGAGCTTTATTTTTTAACCTAAAAAGGATTTGTTACTTCTCAAGCTTTTTCTCAGATGCAAAAAAGCTCCAGTCAATGTTTCCTTTTCTCTACCATCTACCAGGAGCTACCAGTGAGTGGGCAGGTCTGTTTGTTATTTGTTTCTCTGAAGTTGTACATTGTTTAGTGTTTATTCCTAACAGGCTGTTCTTCTCGCTATCTCTGGACATACAAATAAGCCAAGAGCATAACCCAACCCTATTTTTCTCCAGGCAATGCTTTTTTTGGGTACCCAAAACATCCTAAAAAAATCATGCACTGTATAATGTAACTTGCCATGCTAATAACAGGTTTTTAATCATTCAAATCGAAATCATTCAAATGGAAATAAACAAAACTTGTCGTTTTCTCCCTTTGTTGTTTGCAAATATATCATAAAGAAATCCATTCAAAGCAAACTAAGCTCAGGAAACACAATCCACATTGACGAAAACAATGCATATCTAAACAGTAGATAGAGTAGTGGGTGGCCATTTGAGCAGATCAAATAATAAAGAGAACATACCAGTAGTTGTTTCATATCAAAAGAAAGCAGGCCACATAATTCATTCTGGTTCCTTAAAATGCCTAGGAACTTCAGAGAAAGTCTAGGAAACAGTCTCCAGAATAGAAAGTGAGACTAAAGCTTGGGTCAGCAACCCAAAGAGCAGCAGCTTGTAACTATCATTCTATATAAAGCTTCCATTTGCCTTTGTAGCTTTGTCTTCTGGTAACAGTAATATGTTGTACTTGTCATCATGAAAAGGGCAGGCTTTATTCAATTCTGTTTACCATCATCTTCCCACTTACTCCTGACATTTTCATTATTCAGCTCTTTAGATACCATGACACTTCTTCCATGACCCCTGGCCCTCATCCTGAGAGCCAACTATCAAGCAGAACAACAAAAAAATGTACCACCAACCTGGCTCTTTCTATGATGATCCCGTAATAACTACAGACAAGAGGTCGTTTTCATTTCTTCTTTAAAACCAAAAAATGTCTACAAAGAAAGTGCATCAAATCAAACATCATACAATACAAAAGCTAAGCTACTATAGTATGTTTTTCTTTTTTATACTCTCCATAAAACAAAGTTGGGCAACACATGAGACACTCTTTGATGTAATGCCATTCCATCAAATATACACTGCTGCAAATGGGACTCTAGCTAGAAAACAATTTGTTTTTCCAAAAAAGATATATAAAATAAAATTGTCTTTAAAATGTTGTTCCATCCTCAGATTACCTACCACAGTCTTAAACATTTTAAAAATCACGTGCACAAAACTGCCTGTTGCTCGGTCGGTAGGAGGTAGGCCTCATACTGAGGAGGACGCACACAGTGTAAGGGCACATTCACACCTAGTTCACTTGCAAACAAACTCATCTTATTCAGGCTTGTTTCGGTACATTTCGCACCAGAAAATGTATTTCAAATGTCTTTATTTAGTTCACTTGCAGCTTCATCTAGACTAGAGTTCTACTGGTTTCACGTTGCTGGTTACTACAGCGGAAGTTCGATCTGGAAAAACATTTTCCAACAGGCCCAACATGGAGAATAATTTACATGCTGTGCTGTTGTCCTGGTGCGATTACGTGAGTCTCTGAGGTTTCATATATAACTCCAAACAAATCGAACTGAACCGCACTTCAATCCACATCTGATGGTCAAACGTACTAGGTGTGAAAGGGCCCTAAGCAATTCAACAAAAAGGTATTGTATAGTATATTTTTTATAGAGAAAAAAATGTATTGTTCACTTAATGTCAATGGCTTTTCATGCAGTCACTTTGAAATACACAGATTAGTTCAATGATCTCTTTCATGAGATTTAAAGGTCTTTACATTCCAAGGTGCAGGTGCCTTTCCTTCTTCAATTTGTAATATGACTTCCCTAAAATGCTTCAAAATAACTTTTTGAATGTTTTTTTTTTTCTTTTTTTCAGGAAGATATTTTGTTGGAATTGTTAAAAGATACATTTAGGGTAGTTCTGTTAGCATACATCTTTACGGATTGGTCTATGCTCTCCTGTTTTGTACCAAACATAACTATTTGTGTCATATGCATTGATTTGTACTGTACTGGGTTCAAACAATTACACATTCAATAAGTCTGTACGACAGCATACATATATACTGAGAGGTTACCCTAAAGCAGAAACTACACCATCTCTAACTTAAAACCGCATTAATAAGGTAATGATTGTTAAAACCGCGTTAATAAGGTAATGAGTGTTAAAACCGTATTAATAAGGTAATGATTGTTAAAACCGCATTAATAAGGTAATGATTGTTAAAACCGCATTAATAAGGTAATGATTGTTAAAACCGCATTAATAAGGTAATGAGTGTTGACTCTCCACTGATGCTTTCAGGAAATGAATAAAGTAGTCACACTGTTACTTAGATTTCTAAGGGCAAGCTCTTCCTGGTAGTCTTAGACGGAGACTGTTGTTTCTATTTACTTTGCCTTGTATTATAATATTTACTTCCCCAAGTGTCTAAGCACTAAAAAGCAAGACAGTGGCACTTTTCATTCATTAATTAAAAGCTGTGTTTGCAAGCAGAGGCCTAAACAAGTTTTTAATAAAAAATGGATCGTGGCCCCTTCCTGAGGCTTATGTGATATTGCATTGCTTTGCTGCACTCAGCATGGGATATCGGCACACTGGAACTGTGTGCTCTGTCAATCACCCGTCAATCTACAAACAATCCTTGTACTTGGAACCTATTTCTTGTCCCCTTGCAATTACAAATTTTAGCACCTTATATGAGATTGTTAATTAGATTTTATTGATTTGCTCAGTGTTTATTTCCATTTCTTTCATCCCTCAAAGTAATAATGTATGTACAAAACTATATAAATCAGAAAAATGGACGGTGTGATCATAAGAGAGAACTCTGTTCTGGTTAAATGTAACAGGGGGTGGGTTCCCTGTATAATACACTCTCAAATAGATATATTATTACTTTGGGTTCTTTACTGTTTTATTTCCATGCTTAGCCTACAAGAAAATCCATATGAATGGAGAGGAATGACTTAAACACACTTCATCTTCACAGATACTCTGTGACTTTTCTGAATTAAGCCTTTGACAGTATTAATCCCCTAGAGGTCTATGACCAAAGCTGCTATAACCACAGCATTTTAGAAGACACCAATTCCCTCTATCCTTTTAAACTCCCCATATCCTACCAATTTGCTAAGCTATTGCTAAATTCCAGTATTCTCTTCTGTTTCCTCAAATGATAGAGTGAAAACCTCTTAATGTGGTCACATCTGTGTCCCCTCGTTCTGATAACATAAAGCAGCTGGTTCAATAAAGTCAGTTTTGTAGGATTAGCAAAGGGCATGCAGTTTTTACAATGCATTACAACATGTGGTTCATTCTATTCATTGCCGCATCCATATACCAACAGCTATGGCCAAAAGTTTTGCATCACTTAGAATTTTAAGATTTAAACATCATTTTAAAAAAATAACTACATGAACATAATTCAGATCTTTTATTTACCATCATGTAATCAAAGGAACGATAAAATGATATTGCAAAAGTCTACCGGAAGCCATAAAAGTAGATTTCGAACTGTCACATTTTTTAATTTTTAGCTTTCAATTAGTTTAGCAGTCAGTCTCTGAAGTTGATTTTACAGGAACAAAAAAATCTACAGATTCCATTTACTGACGATTCGTAGAACAAAGTTTTCTGGCTTCTTTTTTTACCCCATACAAAGTTATGATGCACTTCTATACCAAGTATGTCATATACATTGTTTTAATTGAGATGTTAAACGTTTATATACAAACATAGAAATACTGTATATAATTCATATTAGTACTGTATTTTGAAACAAACAATTGAAAATGTACATTTTCTTAATTAGTAACATGTAAGTGTTTTTAAAAGGAAAAAAGAAACTTGGTCAAATCACGTCAAAGTGTGCTCGCTCACCGGGGGTGCTCATTAGGGGTCACAAATTCCTGGTATCTGGCAATTATCATTATACATTTCTAATTCCTGTGACTGGAGGTAAGACGTGTGCTCTGTGATTGCAAATACATTACATTTTGCTGTGGAAGATAACGTTTCTGCATTAGCCGCCATGGTTGTTTTGACCGCCAATATGGCGGCACAGCCTGCTGGGGTCTAGTGACTGCAACCCCTCAACTGGATTGTTTACATCACATGGATATGTTCGTTGTTCCCAGTATTATTCAAATGCTGGGGACACAGTGGAATGTACTGATCAATACTGAACAGTACATTTTTAAAATGATAGTAGAAATCGTTTAAGCAACTAATGTATGTCAAAAAAAATATTAAAGGAAGGTTGGTGTTTCTTATGTGTTTCACTTAAAACTGGACATTAGAGCATCCGGGCTTGTTAATTCCTACACAGATACCAATTCCCGGACTGTCTGGCTCATGCCCGGGCAAGTGGCAACCCTAGCCATAGCTGTCAAAGTAATCTCTTTGGGGAGGGGGTGTAATTTGTGGAGATTTCACTCAATAAACTCTTATCCTAATGGCAACGGAAACACGGGATGGATACAGACATTAAAGCTGCCAGATTCCTGCTCTGTCATCTGCTAGGCCTCTTGCTCCAAGAGGAAACTCTCCATTGTTGGCATTCTTTTCACTAAGACGCTTTGCTCTAAAGTGCTGGCATCTGTAGCTCAGACAGCAACCCACAAGCGGTGTTACTGATGGAATCTGAGGGACTTCAGTGATCTGATATTTTTGTTTTGCTTTTCAAACCTTCACTTAAAAAAAAAGGGTTAAAAACACATTTCAAACTCATCGTATCAGCTCCTTCGATTTTAGTTTGATCACCTCAATCGAATACATTTAAACACAAAAGTTACAAATATAGAAACTAAAATAATATACTTGATATATATTTGAGCATGTCTAACAGAAACACTTTTTTTGTTGGGGGGGGGGGGGGGGGAGTTTAAAAAAGCAAGAACAACATTAAGTTCTAAAACAATGAGATGAGAATTCCTTAGCAAACCATTCTAAAAGCTGATTACCTTCCCCAAATATCTTGGCCCTTCACCTAATCTTTTCTGTCCACTTCCTTCTCAGATTTAAAAGATTTAATGGAATCTGTTAAATACCACGGAACTCCTTTAACACACTACTTTTCACACCTCTTCTGGCAATTCAATTAAAACCCACTAACCAATCTTAAAAAAAAAAAAAATGAAATAGAGCAAAATTCAAAAGCAAGCTACCACTTTTACTTTTATCAGCAGACTCGTTTGTGTGGCAGAGCTCGGCACTCTTGTTTTTCGGTCTCTGAATGAAAGAGTTATTATCCAGTCTGATTGTGTGCTTTGCCAGCATTATATATTACAAAACACTTTTCGAAACCAAAGATAGGACACAAGGGGTGAAAAGGGGTTAAACTGCATTTCTAACTAATAAACAGCATAAAGCCTGCAGCGGTTTATGAAGGCCTTGTGTATAACAGACAAATTGGTCACTTCGGGAGTGCTGTATTGAAATGCAGACTGGCAAACTTGGGATATCAGGGTTCCTAGGAAACAAACAATAAAGGCTCCCTATATATTTTTTTGTAAAACCTTTTTTTTTTCTTTTTTTTTTTCCAGTTGTTAATTAAATGATTATTGTGTAATAAAATTCAAACACTCTTATCCCGGATGACTGAATTGACTGCAGAAAAGTTTGTAAACGAAGGATGATAAAAAAAAAAAAAATTCCATTACTAACCGACAAGGTTCCCACAACGCTCTGTTAGATGGCTTGTCATGACCAAGGTTAAGAATCTAGACACAAAACAAAGATCAGGCCTGCCCAACTCCCCATCCAATTTTCCCATCGCCCAGTGACCTAGGTAACACTCTGGGCAATAAAGAACAAATTTAATTTCTCCAGCATTTTGTGAGGATTAGAACATTTGTCGGCCTGCAATGACTTTTTACCCTTGCTTTTTTTTTCTTCCCCTTACATTGCATTCCTCTACTTTAAATAGAACATTCTGATGGTTTAAGACTCAGTACAAACAAAACTTGAATTAGGGCTTTTTTTTTCAATCAATTGCAACCATAGGGGGGGAAGCAATTAACCTTTCTGCTGTCTCTCCGCTGCTATTCAGTAACTTCAAGGTTTAATCTTTCCTTAGTCATTGTGTGGCCATATTGATTTTTTCATCTTTTCTCCTGCTGCCTTGTTTATTTTTCATCTAAATTTCAGTCAAAATAATTTCCTCCACTTACAGGCTTACCCAAGGGCTTTGTTGGTCACAGATGTTCTCTTTATGGCTTCTTGAACCCTTTCCCTTTCACAGAAAGACAGTGTTGGCCCTTGCAGACCTTTTTGACTTTCATTACTTCCTAAAACTGAGATCACATTTCTAACCCAAACTCTGTCTAATAGGTTTAATAATATATCGAAGCTTACCAAGGTAAACCATCAAGTAAGCACCTAGTCAACGGACTCTGTACACCAACAATTAAACACGCTATAGTTTAATAAATCAAATGCGCTGCTGATACTGACAGACATTCTTCTTGTAAGTTTATCAGGGACTTTATTTTTTTTTTAAAAAAGGCCTCAGCTCTGACATGTTTAGTCCTTTTGTATAGTCAGAGCTCATCTAGTGTCACCCACGTCCCTCACTGGGTACAGAAAACATCACTGTGACACTATCTGCCAAACTGATTCATAGCACAGAACGAATATCATAAAGGAAAGAAAATGTAATTTAGTTGAACCAAAATCCAATTCTTCATTTCTTAGATAGTCGACAACAATGGGCCGGTTCACCGAGACCTAGATTTAGCATCAGTCTTAAATTCGTTCTTGTTCAGAAATAGCTTGCAGTGACCTGCAATCAATCAACAGTAAACTGCCTTCAGAAAAAAAAATTCAATTCAATTGACCAATCTGACCTTAAAGAAATATCACAGACAGCTAGAGGAAGTTCAAACATATTCAAAGTGGAACTTGATAAGAGCAATGCACATTTAGAATGGTTTGGTGAAGAAAAATGAGTAGTATATAGATATTGATTTTTTAATTATCAATATAGCAATCATACATTATTCATCCACAGTTAATTTATTTTGCTACAAGAAGACACAAAGAAGAATCATCAAGTTTAACAGCAGAAGCAGCAGGACCAATGATAAGAAGCAGAAGGTGAAAATACAATTCCACAACAACAAAATCTATTATTGAATCTAATAGAATACACATTATCCATCTGTCGCATTTGCACAGCCTAGAAAACCAGTCATTGGAAATAGAGTAAATAAAAGCAACAACAAAAGAAATATTTGCTTTGTTTTCAACGGACTTCCAAAACAGTATTAATACTGATGTTTAATCAAATTAAAAGCAACGTTTTGAAAGGAAATGTAAAGAACATAAATGTAATGTTTCGGGAGCGGGGGGCGGGGGAATTATGAAAATATTGGATGGGATGGAGCTGTTGGGTCCTGACAGCATGCAGGAAACGCTCCCTAGAACTCACCTAAGGGTGGCTGGTGAGATGTTTTCTACAGCAAGACTCATTTCACATTGTTCCCTAACACATTAAATCAAGACTATAAAAAAAAAAAAATCTGATCTGTTTGGGGTGTACACATGATTCATTCAGTAGGAATTCATTTTTTCTGTTTGTTTTTTCTGTATGCGATTACTAACATGGAAAAAATTCACGTTACCACCTGCAACCTGAATGAATGACTAGTGTCTTTAACATTTAGTTATGTTATTACCTAAGCCTACTATCACTAATTACAATGAAAGTATCCAATTCTAGGTGCGTCCTTAGCCAAGTACATTTAACCCTAGGTGACAAGAGGCTGCACAGAATTTTGACACCAACTACTGAAACCTCCCTTGTCCCTTTGTAGATTTATATCCATAAAAAAACTAATTTCCTGACAAAATCATGTCACCCTGGGAATGTTTCTGTAGCTAACCCCCTTTCCTTCTATTCTGTCATTAAACCTAAATCAAAATCACCTGGACAGCTTTTCTGCTGGCAAACGCAGGCTGTTATCAGCCCCAGTGCCCCAGTGGCCTGCCTCTGTATTCACCACTTCCTGTTGATGATTGCTGGTCTGCCGCAGATTCCTGAGTTGTGAAACCTGACAGAATTGGCAAAGCATTCTACCCAATCTCAGGAATGACACACAAAAAAATGACAGCGGATTAGGCAAACATGAGTGCAAATAATTGCGGGTGCAAAAATTAAAATTGCATTATGACCAGGCAATTATTTTGCACTGCGCCCTATGTAAGCTTAAAAACAATGCAAATGGTTCAACACACACACACACAATGATCCGCAGTTATGATAATGAGCGTCTTAATGAGTGCATCAGTCTACTTAGCGGGTGCAGAAGTTAGGAGTACAGAGAGCAGGTCGTTGTATGACATTTGTGGAGCATAAAAATACAAAGCAAAAAAAATACTTTTTCTGAAAAGGAGCTGAGAGTTAGTATTAGCCTGCCCTTTTTAACATGACATCCAGAAATGTGCCTAGCACTCTGGAAAAGGTGGATTGGGCTATCCCTCCAGACATTCCAACTGTGGTCTGAAAGGAACCAGAAGCTAAGTAGTGCAGAGAACACAGAACTTTCAAACGTGCAGGGATAGATTGATGCTGGGGCCTAGCTTATCCCTCAATTCAGCTATTAGGTCTAGAATGACTAGCGGACTGACAATAAAGTTTTAGCACCACATCCTCTAGCATCCCAAGGTCTTCTTCCTCTTGCCCTTCTCCTCCAAATGTGTTCCTGCCTCTCCTCAAAAAGAGCCAAGTGTCGCTGTATCAGGAAGTGAACCACAGCAGCCATCCTGAAGCCAATGACAGGTCTCTGCAGGTGTGTGCTTTTATACAGCTCTTAGTTATTAGCTTCTACAGTGGTTTCCAACTTGTAAGAAGGGGTGTAACGGTTTTGGAAGGTCAGCAATTGCCAAAGTACAAGGAAAAATTATTTCATCACATTATAATGTTTGCGCCTACTTAGTATCGAGATCCCGCCTAATTTTATGCTCTTTTTTTTCATTTAAATGCATTTCAATATAATTTTAATGGATTAATTGCAAAGTGCAAATTTGATAGTGGGTGCAGAATGCCAGGTGAACATCATTCTTTACATACGCTGCATTATTAGCAACCGGTAAAATCAGACTTTAGAGTGGCTAAGCATGATTTATGGCAGCATTATGGGGGTTTTGCACCTGCAAATCACTTTGCGCATATCCTTACATCACCCCCCCAGTCTAATTACATGACTCTTTTCTCTCTGCAAAGGGAATCGTGTCTGTTATGTTGATATAACATGTTCTCCACAACAGAACGAATAGAGTTTTCTAAACTCTATATGTAAATTTAGATGTTTTAATTTCAACTATATTTTGCCAATCCATAAATCTATAAATCCACATCGAAACACAAAATATTTTAAATTAATTGCTACAAAAATGTATGTAATTTTTTCACTAGAATAGATAGTGGTCAAGTACAATAATTTATTGGGGCCATTAAGGGTTTTATACACTGCAATCAAACCTCAAGCCATTATCTGAAAGTCAGTGGTGTGAGATTTAGAGTTGCAGTAAATGTCAGAACTGCAAAGTAAATTTACCAGAAGTTCAGGGGCTTTATTTTCCCACTGGAGGACTTTCTTATTGTTACAAAAGGATGAGAACTCAAAGGCCAAATTTTAATTGAGGGGTGTTCAAAAACAGGATGGTGGTCAATTTAAATCGTGTTAGGAGCAGTACAAAGTCATAGGACATCAATTCAATAAATAAAAACAAATTGTTTTCACACCTCTGGTTGTAAAATACCTATGACAGCCATTTAGAGTAATTTTTATTCTGCCTTTGCATCAAAAACCTTCAGAGTGTTCCCAGCACTCAAAACCAGCGGTAGCCATCATGGCAGCTTACTGGATGAGTAATGATGTCGATGTGACCAGACAACGGTAACCATAGCAACTCTAACCTGCAATTCCAATGTAGCCATTGTTAGACTTAATGTGGCTGGGGCCAAAGAGGCCAGGAGTAAAATGAAGAACAGAACTATGGTTTCTGACACATCTAGTGGCCCGCACTTTAATCATAGTTGGCACAAATTCATTCAGAAGGAATTTTTCTAAAGACCCCCATCTAGCTTTCTACTTTCATTTCAGGCCTTAAGGTATCTAAGCCAAAAAAACTACTGTTGTCCCAAAATAGTTTTGGTTTAGATTTATTGTCAGGTTTATAAAAAAAAAAAAAAAAAAAAAAGTGATGTCTTTATATAAAACTGGATTCTATCTGTTTTAGAATAATTGTCTTCCACATTCACACATGCATGTAAATAAGAAATTCAAAGGTTCATTGATATTTCAGACAATACATTCTCAAAGATTTGGGTCTACTACTTGGCAAGCCCTGGCTGAGCTGAGCAGCAAACAGCAATCAATGAACTGTGATCCAACAAGCCGAATTAAGCAGTCAAAACCTATTTTCCTCAGATGAGCACTCAGCAGGCTGTTAACTGTGCACTTTATCAGAAGTTCGGTAGAAGAACAAGTCAATGTGAGTGGTTGCCCAAGTCACTGGAAATACAAGCACTCAATATGGCAAGCAAAATCTTTTGTGAAACATTCATTTAACAATGAAGCTAACCCTTCATTACTGGCAAAGAACATTGAAATATTTGTGTAATGTTACAGTTTGCATGAAACAACAAAAACAGACCAAAACATGGACATAAAAAGTCACAAGTACATAAATCTTAATAGGCTGTAGTTCTTCTTAAACTATTGTAATGAAAAGAAACTTGCCCAGGATTTTAATTTTTAATTGTGGTGGCGTTATCCTTATAAAGCAGATTTTAAAAAGTGCCAAAAACAAACAAACAAAAAAAACTGTGATAACAGATACCTGATGTTTTGTTTTTTCACATTTTATGCTGAATTACCAATACATAATTGAACACAGTTATTTTTTGTTATTTAGTGTTTATTTTAATAAGCTAGAAAGACTGCAGTACCATGTTATGATTGAGAGTTTAAAGTTACAGATACAAATAGGAGTTCATCTCATAAATACCGCAACAATACATTTCATTTTCATAATTCAGCAATCCATCAAAGAAAATACATTTGTTATCTTAAAACTTATTTACTAGAACTAAAAATGTACAAAAAGTGTTAATGCCACTAAAATTACTACCTTTTCTGTTCTCTTTTTTGTGCCTCTTCCTTCTGTCAACAAGTGCATGTAATTGTATTACATTGTTCCACAGTTTATACAGTTGGTATTATTTTACAGAGTTCTGTTAATGGACAGGCAGAATGGAAATGCTATTTAAACTAGGCTCTTGCCTCAACAACCACAGCTGTGACCGGATGACTATTTCTGAGTATGTATCTTGACCTAAACATGCAACGATCTGCCAGCCGGCCAAAGAAAAGAGGATGGGTAGTCGTCAGCTAACAGCAGCCAACCGTGTCTAATCATAATTCATATACAGTATACACTCCCCTTTCACATTGCAATTTAGCTTCTGATGTTTATGGTCCTTTTCAACTGGCATCTAATTCAAAGAGCTGTGTTAAAGGGTATGGCAATGTCTGAAACAAAAAGCATTTTAAAGTCCTTTTAAAATATTCTAATAGCCTAAAAGTGAATTGCGGAATTCACTAGCATACAATAAACCTGGTTACCCTCAACACATTGACTATAATCATGGGTATGTGGAAAATACAATATGTATCTGGTATATGAATTAAGTTAAAAATATATAAACAGAGGCAACATCAATGTCTGGCATTTGGCAGTAGCTAGATTTTTTTTTTCCACCAAGCCTTAAAAGGTACTGTAGTTTAGGATTCATGTCTCTACCATTGTAAACTATTAATCACATTACAATCTCAATAGGGAAAGATATGAGCCCACTAGACAAATATTTAGGACTTTGCCGTCTTCTGCAAAGTATTTGTAAAATTATACATAAGAAGTATGTGTCCCAAATATGTGTCTACTGGTCTAATGCTTTAAAATGTGCTTCTTTACTATGCTGTGTTGTACATGTATGTAGCATAATACAAGCTGAGCTGCAAAAGACATTAAGGACGTCTTTTTTTCTGCAATAGAATACAACACATGGTCTGTAGCAGATGTATATGAGAAAAGTAATTTGAATATGGTAGCACTTTAAAAAAATTGTTTTTCTCACAATAATTAAATTTCAGCACAGTGACATCAGGTGCAGCAGGCTTTCACTTTGAGAATGCATTATGTTTTAGTGTAATGAAGAAGATGGTCAAATTGCATTGGAGAGTCTCTTTCACAGTGAAGTGCTTCGGAGGATCTATAAAATTACATTTATTTTTTCCCTAAGGGTTTTTAGTGTGTACTGTTTTTCCAATATTATTATTATTATTATTATTATTATTATTATTATTATTATTATTATTATTATTATTATTATTATTATTATTATTATAAATACATTTTTGTCAGGATAATATATTTGTAGATATTTTGTTGTTCTTTTAATAATGAAATATTTACATGATATCAGTTGAATTTAAAACCTACAGATACAAATCTGAGTAAGTTAATCTTCAGGATCTTCAGCCACCCCCATGTTGCAATATCTTTGTGGTTTAATCAAAAAGTAAAACTTAAAATACTTTTTTTTTTATGTCTTCTGTAAAAGGGAGCTAAAGGTATTATGCAGTTGGCATAAATATCAACTTGCAAAAGTCAGATAATAACAAAAAAATTGCTTTACAGCCAGTTGCTCAGCACAATAAAAAAAAGTACATTTGAGATTCAGAGACCTTTTCAGATGCTGTAATATTACTAAAAAAAAAAAAAAAAAAAAAAAAAAAAGTTTGTTAAAAAGTTTTTTTTTTTTCTTTTCATGCTCAATTAACTTAATCTTAGCAGTGGTTTATCCACATTCAGGTTTAAGTCTGAAACATCCTTTTTATGCCAATCAAATGTCTTTTCATCTTTCAGCAGTTGATTTTCCTATTATATCCAGTTTATTGAGTCTCATTCACCTCTGTACTTCTGAAGGACAGCAGTGAAATGGTATTGTTACTATATAAAAATATAAAGGAAAAGACCAGATCATTCAAGTTACATGGACCAAAGGAAATATTACCCCCCCCCCCCCGTATTATTTTTTTTTAGTATTTGCTAAATATTTATGACCATATTTAGTGCATATACTGTTATTATATATGGCATCTTGTTTGAGTGTGAGTTCGTTTCTTTGTAAGTTTGAAAGGCCTATTACTTCTGAACACCTTGTTGGACGGATCTAAAATGCATACATGACTTGATAATGCTAGGGGAAGGGTTTGTTATAAAAATCTGTAATTGTATATCACTACACCCCTCACCACCACAAGCCAAAAACCCACCCGCTGTCAATCAACAGATCTTTGCGCGTAATCATTTGCCATGGTGTGAATTGTTGAGTTAGGCAAACACTCTTCTAATTTGCTGTTTCATTACCCCTGGTTCAGTACAGTACTTTAAGTAGGCAAAAAAACTAACAAAAACCAAACGTATTGGTGTCCTGTATATTTTTAACATCCTGAGTGGTCAATATCATTTTACTGCAGCTGCTTGGCTGTAATTTAAACATAAAATCAAATCACCACAATATGCATTCACGGCTCAAATAACTACTTTGAAAAGCAGATATCGTCCAGAATGACAAACAGCAGTAAAAACAAAACATGATAAGAAAACTTAGCAGCCGTGTATGTTTGCAACCACAGACCAGTGTCTTACGTACATATAAGAGTGTGGTTTAAAACTAAGTTATAGTTTCATCAGCCCGCACTCCAGATAATAATACCTCTTCGTCTAAGCAAAGTAAACCTTTTTTTTTTTTTGGGGGGGGGGGGGGGGGGTTAAAATTACTATAAATTAATGATAATTAACTGCTTTCACAAAGAATTGTGAAGTACTATTATTTGATACACTATTAAACAGGATAGAGCTGGTATTTTTTTTTTTTTCTTTTTTTACAAAGAGCATATCCTAAGGCATATGTCTTCAATTTAGGCAGACTCTGTGACAGCATCTCAGAAAAATGACAAATTCAGCACTGCAGCTACACAACCAACACTCCTTCGTCATCTTTTATCACTCTCCAACACTTCTCTAGTGCCCAGGTAATGAATACTTCAAAATAACCACTTTTAGTATTTAGACCACAGCGTACATAGTGCCTAAGATTATCTCACCATAATGCAATTATTGCTTTGGCTTATAGCTTTTGAAAAGCATGGAACAAATTACTTGCTGTATTCTACTATACAGATAGACAGCTAGATAGACAGACAGACAGATAGATAGAGATACCTGTAAGGGGTGAAGTGCGATGGAGCAATTACACTGAAATAAAGGCTCAATCTTGACAGCTTTAAAACAAAGCTATAATTAGATGTCTACTGAAATTTGTTGATCTCCAGCCAAAAAAAGGGTGCTAAAGAACCAAAATAAAAAAAAAAACACAGGCTTTAAATGGCATAAGCACCATGAGCCAGCAGGGTGTATTTTTAATACTTACAGTCTATATAACTTCACAGTTCCCAGGAAGAGCAGTTCAGGAAATACTTGCAAGCTATTCTTATTCAGGCGTCTGGAATGAAAAAAAAGACAATTAGAAAAGTGCAAAATGCATGTCTTATGTCTGCTACTTTATTACATTTAAAGCTTTGTGAACCCTAAACATCCTTCAGCTTTCATGCTCTTGAAACCTATGCTTGTGTAAAGGTTGCTAAATAGATGTCTGAGATTTTTAGAAGGAATACTTGAATGATAGAAATATATGTTAGGGCAGACCATCAAAGGGTTAAAAAAAATATTTCACGACAACCTGAGTGAATTCTTTGGAACAGTTACTGTCACTTTAACATTTAGAAACATCAATGCAAACTGAACTTCTTGTTTAAGAGAAAGTAAAGCGCCAGCATCTAGCCAATGCTGTCACAAAGGAAGAGCACAAAACAGATGTGGGAAAAACAAACAGCAACCCAGCTACGGAATTCGTAAAAAGGTCTCTATAGAGCAAACAGGCCTTCTCTCTTCAATTTACTTTAAAAGCTATAAAAAAGATCACACGAGGAACCCAAGTTTAGATTAAAATTAAATTTACAGCTCCAGATTATTAGCTGGAAATCATTTTTACACTGATCTTTTTTATTTTATTTTTTTTAATCATTATAAAAAATAACAAACGTAAAAGTAGAAAGATTACAGAGCACCTCGTACAAAACTAGTGCTTTAGCAGTATGCTATCAGCAATCATATCAGTGCTTACACAAGACACATCTTATCTTCCACATTTATCTTGCACTGTATACATATGCGGTTACAAAGAATTCAACAATAAAAGAGCCTGGAACAAGACTTAAAACACTGAATAATCCTTACAGTCTATTCTCTTTGTTTTTCTTTTTGTTTGTTTGTTTTTTGAGATAATCGGAAGTAAACAAAGGCAACAAACAGACTACTGGTCTTAACAAAGAAACTGTATCAGTCTCGAAACCTGAATATTTACAAATGAAACATGACATGATTCAGTTATTTGGCAGTGCATGTAAGTGCAGAATTCATATTTAATCATCTATTTTTTTATGGTGTTTATCTGCTGTTATGTGTTGCTCTTGCATTTTGCTTTTCTAGTAGCAAAACTGGGAACGTTTTTGATAGACCAAACAAGAGAATAGTTTAGTAAAGAAGCAAGTTTCACTACGGTTAATGAGCGGAGGGAGCATGCACTTACTGGCAACTACTAAGACGTACCAGGCAACAGGGCAATTTAATTTCATGAAAAAGCTATCCCCAACCTTAACTAAGCCAGCACAATGGTTTTCATTGTGTTAGCTTTTAAAAGTCTACACCCATATTAGTCAAATATTCAAGAGTCCCACTCTAAAACTAAAAGGTCATACACTACCTAGAGCATTTTCCACTGGATCAATTTAAAAGTGTGTGTGTGTCTGTTTTGTTTTCTATTCAGACAATTTCCTGACAAGAAACAGATAGAAAACACACACAAGAACTCCTGAGGACCAAATCCAGGTCTTCCTCTGACTATAGTAATGATTATAGTCAAATGACTTTAGTGTTCCATAATTACAGAATAATATAGTTCCCTCGAAATTACAAATATGTTTCTTGCTATGGGATTTTAGAGAAAACTAGAATACTGCTAAGGTTAAGGGTTACTGTTCTAGACAAGAACTGACTTGCTCTGTGTGTGTGTGTGTGTGTGTGTGTGTGTGTGTGTGTGTGTGTGTGTGTGTGTGTGTGTGAGTGTGCGTGCATGTGTCTACTAAAGTATTAAAAGTGGGGAACCTCATGTTTGTGGCCAGGGGTTTACCATGAAAACTGATTAATGTTCGTCTTTTAGCAGGCTTCAAACCACTGTCAGAATTCAGCTCTCTTTAAGAGTAGTGTTATGTGTTTAAGGAAAATAAATTTGAAAGAAAATTCTTAAAGCTTTAGCTCAAGTTTCTTCAGAAATTCTTCATGAATTCAGTGTTCTGTGGAGATAAATTGGCTGTCAGACAACAATGTCTCTACATCAAATGGGCCTGACAATTACAAACTAAAATAATTTTCACAGCTGTGGGGCTCATAAAAAAGGGCCCTATATGGAAAACAATGTCCCTTATGTAAAACGAAACATTGCAATGACAAGAAAAATGTCCTGACAAAACAAAAGGGAGAACAAAGAGAAAAATAAGCAGAGAAAAGTCCAAAAGGGTTGCTTGCATATTAGGTAAAACAGTAAAAAACGGTTTGAAAAATCTATGACAAATTAGAAAAAAAATGTTTGTATCCGATACGCAAAAAGGGCTGCAATTTATCACGCTGCTTTTAAGTAACAGAGGTTAAATAAACCCGATACTGCTTTCAAAAGCTTTAACAGCTTAAAAAACGAGTAAAAAAAACCCTCTGTAACCAGAGGCTTGATTTTTGTCTTTGTATAATACTTTGTGGGTTAATTATAGCGCCCCACCGTGTACATGCATTCCACAATACAGCAGCAGTCATTTTTTAGGATTTCCTGTTCATTTGGCAAGAAATCGTCAGTTTGATTCCAAAACCTATAAAGGATGTCCAGAATGCTGTGTCTCACTCATCTGTCTAATTTACTTTTACATGTTATTTCTTCCAAGAACAGCATCCAAAAAAGAAGCATTTAATACTGGCAACTGCACACAGGGCATAGCAAATCAGGAGGGAAAACTTTTGCTCTAATTTTTTAATTAGTATTAGTAGTCGTAGCAGTCATAGTAATACGTAGCATTGGAATATACTGCACTACACTTCCTCACACAGTCTGAATGCTCTTTGCTTTGTATTTAAAAAATATTTTAAAAATACTCACAGTCTTTCCAACTCCTTTAGGTCCTGGAACGCTCCTCTCTCAATAGTGCTAATCTTATTCTCCATGAGTTGCCTGAAAAAGGAGCAAAGACAGGCTGGTCAAGGCACTTGGGACTGGATAGTGGTTAACCCCTCAATGTACTGCACCATAGTGCCTGGCAGACTCTTCTCGTCCACCTGAATTAACTCAGCAATGCCTATGCCAGTCTGGGTATCACACTGGGAATGCTGTCAGCTGACGCCCCACTGAGGCACATGTGGAAGGAGGAAATAAAAAAGCAATCACATGAAAAAATCCCCAAAGAAAAGCATGAACACCTGCTCCTCTACTTTGTATTTCAGATCACTGGGGAACACTGCTTGAATAACACATCACTTACTGCCAGCACAAGTGCACAAAGACTTTACCTGAACTGTGCACTGCATTTTAATAGCTATCGTTATTGTAGTGTGAAGGAAATGTAACTGGTCTTTACTGTAATAACTATTTTTTAAATATCATCATTCACAAAAAAAAAAAAAAAAAAAAAAAAAAAAAAAAAAACAATATTGTGAATTGAACTTCTCTAAGACAAAGATTGCTTTTTGTACAAAATGACATTGAAAACTGTTGCTAACCAAATGCTTTATTGACTTCCTCTACAATTCACAATTCATATCTTTTCTGAAACCCTTTTTGCACAGGGAAATATAACAATCAAACTCTGGCTAACCCTAACCCTACTACACTGCTCCTCTCTGTAAGTCCCGTTTATGAGCCAGACTTGTCGTTTCTGAACCAATTCCATCTTTTGTATACAAAAGATTTTTATTTTGTATTTATTTATTTTTTTTTACTATAATGTATCAGGGTTATATATTTTCAGTTTTCCTTTTTTTTAATTCATGACCTAACAGCAACTTTTTTTTTTTTTTTTTTTTTAACAAATCTAACACACCGTGGCCTATATGTGTGTTGTTTGTGTGCATGAAGGTTAGAAAAGACACTCACCAGTAAAGGCTAATCTCTAACATACCAGTTTGGAGTTATTAGAAATATAAAAGTACAATTAATTTGTGTAACATATTGTGTACCTTACACTTTTGAATTAGGAAAATTGTTTATTTTAAACCATTACAAAGTATAAACCAGCGTGCAAATATTGTAAATTAGCAGGCCTAAGATTAAAGGGGAAAAAATGACATCAAAAAAAAAATATGTAAAACTTACAATACTCGGAGGTGCCTCAGTCCAGCAAAATCTGACTTTGTTATTCTTGTGAGGTTATTAGCATTCAAATCCCTAAAAAAAAAAAAAAATGTTAAAGATTAGTTGACAGGTAACTAGTTGTTTGAGTTTCATTGACTTAACTGTAATCGTAAGATTATGTTGCTCATCAACATTTGTTGACTTAACATTGACACCATGCACAAATTTGCTTATCGGTGAAAAACGACTGTGGTTCTACAAGTGCAATGCCCATTAGTGTCTTATGATTAACATATGGCTAATATTAAATTTTTTATTTATTATTGTATTACTGCTATTGACTATAGATATATATATAATATATATATATGTAATATAATATATATATATATATATATATTATATCAATTTTCCATAATATGCTGGCTATTCGTGAACATAGATAGCTGACTATTCGTGAAACTCAAGAAAACATGAAGAGGAAACGGACGAAAAATGTTAAACAGCATCATATTGTCTCTAAAACACGGGTAATGCCTATGTTGATTGACTATCCCTACCTTGCCCACACGCCAGACAAGCCATCTGCCACCCATACTGAGTAGAAGAGATAAGTGACAATTTGCTACCTATGCTGCATTGCAAGTTGTCAATATGTACATGAAAAAGCTGTTTATGTATAGCCTATTGAAATCTATTGTTATGTTATATTTACTTACATTGCAGAGTAATTATGCAAATTTTGGAAATCACTATGAACAGCCCAATTCAACTGTGTGAAATGTAAAGAACAGCAACAATCCCTTATATGTATATAATATATATAATATATATATATTATAAATATATCATATAATATATATATATATATATATATATATATATATATATATATATATATATATATATATATATATATATAGGCCGGTATATATAGATTTACTATATTATATATATATATACTATAAACCTTAGATTTATTCTAAAGGGAACCAAACTCGCATGGGTGATTTTTTGGGATAATATTTACAGATGAGTAAACGCCCAGTGCAAAGGCTTTTATTTTATAACGTAGTTAATGTATTTTAAAAACTGTCATTCAGTTTTCCAGAAACATTAAAGAACTAACTGAAACATGCACAAAAGTGGTTACAATTTTGAGTGCTCGATATTTTGGCATTGAGTTATACCTTGCAGATAACAACTGTGATGTACACATACAACATTCGCCTCCTGTTATCCAGATAAATTTAAATGACTGAAATGTGCATGGTTTACAATGCACGTGCACGGTTTTAACTTGACAGGCTTTCACTTTAGGAATTCGGTGTGCTTCCGGTAGGCTACAGTATTTTGTCAGGTTTTTCACGTGCGTTTCTGCCCCGCTGCGTACTTCACCTTCTCAGTATTCAACACTGGCTGTACGGTAGCAGAAAACACATTTCCTCAGTTGTGTTTTTTTGTATGTGACTGACAATATTAAAAGCAAATGTAACTACAGGCCTCTTGTTAATTGTAAAAATGTTTCCGACTTCTGTTTCCATTTTGAGATGCACCCCTAGTTCTAAATAGGACAGTTACATGTTTTAGAACCATGGAAAATTGCATATTCCTCAACGTTGGGGGGAATGTTTAAAGGGTAAGTTCTTGTTTAAGAAAGAATAAAGCTATTGAAAACGTTACAACGAGAAACCAACGAGTTCTATAACTTTGTTGGTTATAAATAAGATGCACTGTATGAGTCGTGAAATTGCTTAGCATAAAGTGATACTTACAGTCTCTCTGTGTTTCTGGGGATGTTACGCGGTACATTGCGCAATCCTTGTCCGTGGCAATCCACCGTGGTCCCGGAGCAAGAGCACTGAGGTGGGCACTGTTGGGGTTCCACTCCACCCGAAACGAGCAGCAATAACCCCAACGAAAACACCACGCTTCGTAACATACTTCGGTAGTAAATCATCGATGTAATATTCTGAACTGTGTCAATGATAAATTGAGGTCTTAAGCTGTTTAATAAGAATGCTACTGCAATAATGATGATTCTTAAAAACCGTCCGCTCTGTTGCAAATGAAACGAACTGGTAATTAAAAATAATTAAAAAATAAAAAAAATACACATAAAATCAAGAAGAAATGTCCTTCCGGCTACTTCGCTGCAGAGGTCTGAAGTGGCTTCTGTGAACAGCTTGCTTGAGAGGACAGTCACTTCTTCAAGCTTTGCAAGTGCAGCACTCGGATCGATTGGACCGCTGATACCGCATCGATTAAGTCAATGAAAAGTTACACAAACCACATAAGAAAATGCAGATGATACCTTCACTTCAGAACACAATCTGCAGTAGCATATTTCAGTTTACAACTGCAAAGGCTTATAAGCACAGGCAAATTCAACTGACGAATACGCGCAGGGCATGTGTTAGTAGATATTGATTCCCCTTCATACATTCATCAACTTGTCACTAGAAGTCAAGATAGCGGAACGTTTAAGATCCAAATAGTTAACAAAATGCTATCTGAGCTGTTCTTAGTGCGAAGTGAGAACGGTTACGTCTGCAGATTTCCAACAGCCCTCCTCAGGCGTTTAGTCATATGTATGGAAACCGGAGTCCCCGTTTTCTCTGAAGGCAGATCAAATGCTTGCAAGAAGACGTCAGCCAAGAGTCTGCTTTTTGTCTCCCAGACCGCTCTCCAAGAGACACCTGATGGCAAGTGGGCAGTAGTTCACAGGCAGAAAAAAGAACCGCCTCTTTTAATGACAAGCACCCTCCATTTCAGCCAAAACAAGATAATTTTTTTTTTTTTTTTTAAACCGTGCAGGAAAAAAAAAGATATCGAAAAAAATAATCCAAGCACTTTTTTTTTTAGGGATGCTTGATTTGTCCAAGTACCGTATCACCAAGAACGTGCCTTGGTGAAGTTGATTTAGCGGGTAAACAGAGCCCCCAACACAGTCTGTTCAGAAGATGTGTTATTCTGTAATTATTTTTATATAATATTTAATTAAAATGGCAAATCCTTTGTGTTGAGAGGTTATTGTTTTAGATCGTTTTTAAATCATCTGTTTTCAAGGTGTATAAGGTCAAATCACTTATTTCGATTTAACAAACCTCCCCTCACATGGTGTAACAGAGGTAGTGTTACTACTGAAACGCACCTACTCTCCTAAACCGAGATATGTACATGGTGTAATGCTTTATATGAGCTCCGCAACCCCGCCTATAATTCCACCCAAAGATTTGTTCGTAGCCCAACCTACTGCTTCTTAGGGATCTGCTGTTGGATAGTCGATTTTGGCTTATTTGCATAGAGAGTGTTACAGGCGAGTTTGAAAACTCAAGATGAATGAACGGGAATCGTGTGTTCCCAGGGTATAAAAAGTTAAACACTGTTTCACAGCTTTACCACCTTCTGTGAAACCAGTCAAAGAAAACAGAAGAACTAGTATGTCATGCTAGACATTTAAATTGCTATACGCTTCTAAAATGTAGATAATGTCCCTTTCGAGTCTTTTAAACGGGTCTCAGGAATGCCCTATCACGAGCATAAGCGTCTCTCATAGGAGTGAACTTAAAAAAAAAAAAAAAAAAAAAGCAATGCACGTGCTTCCCCATTATTCTGTTAATTAACTGTTCTGATATCTGTTGGTTATTTATAAGGCTGTTTCTAAAGAAACAGCAACCTGGGAATATAAGGCCATGTTATCTATTTACTGTACTTTGAAGAAGCACATTTGTAATTATGCATCATTTTTAAGGAACATGTCAGAAGAAGCCCATTTTGCGTGCCATGTTCTTATTTTTAAGAGATGCATGTAACAATTTCTTTGAGAGAGAGAGAGAGAGAGAGAGAGAGAGAGAGAGAGAGAGAGAGAGAGAGAGTAATTATGGGTATTTGTCTGTGGTGTTCCACAGGGCTCCATTCTAGGTCCCTTGCTGTTTTCGTTATATATGATACTGTTAGGTGACATTATCCACAGACACAGAGAATACCTCAGTTGCTATGTTGATGATGCCCAGCTTTATCTATTCCTAAAGCCAGGAATTTCTTCTGCTTGGGTGTTATTGGCTACTTGCCTGCAGACATCAAGCATTGTCACAGAATTTTCTAATGGTGAACAGAGGTTATGCTAGTGGGCTCTCAGAACCAACTACAAGGAAATATGGGATTACATGACCTTGACCCTTGCAGTCTCTCATCATAAATTCAACTAGAAATTAAGAGTTTGAGGGTCATCTATGATCCAGATCTATCATTTGAGACTCATATTCGGGAAGTTACTAATGTATCTTTTTATCATTTGAGAAATATAGCCAAACTTAGACCATTTATTTCTGTATCTGATGCAGAGAGACTAATGCATGTCATTGTTTCATCTGGAATAGATTATTGTAATTTTTTTTTAGTTATTCAAAACCTGTGGTATCCCATTTGCAACTTGTTCAGAATACTGCCGCTAGAATTTTGACTAAAACCAGGAAAAGTGAACATATTACCAGTGTTTTGTCCTCTTTACACTGGCTACCTGTGCAGTATAGACTTGATTTTAAGATGTTGCTGTTAACTTAAAAGGCCCTGAATGGATTAGCACCTAGTTATTTGCAGGAGTTACTGACTCTGTATCTTCCAAACAGCACTCTGAGATCACAGGGTGTGGGGCTGCTGGTTATTCCTACGGTCAACAAAAGCAACATGGGAGGTAGGACTTTTTCTTATAGAGCTCTTGCAGAGTCAAGACTAAAAACACACTTTTATAAAATGCCTTTCTTATCTTAGTGGGTTTTAAGTTAACTTTAAAATTGGTGCTTTTGTATTATTATGTGTATACTGCTATTTAAATCTATTATTTAAATTGTCTGATTGTTGCAGTTAGATGTGTGCCATGCTATACAAATGTATTGTGGTTTGTTCTTTTGCTCAGTTATGTACTGTACAGTGCTTTGCGATACTTTTTTAAAAAAATAAAAAGCGCTATATAAATGCAATAAATAAATAAATACATTTAAACAAGCTCTGTTAGCTTTGGGACTTTTTGAAGCATGAATTAACTGATCCATCTTGCCATACTCTCCCTTGCTGGTATATAAAGAAACCTCATCTTAACCTAAGGGCACATACTGTAACTGCCAGATTGAAGCTGTAGTGTTTGATTCAACTAGTCTTATGACTTAAGTATTTCCTTTTTGTTGTCAGGGGTGATCTGATGAACTGTATAACATTAGGATACTTTCTTGAGTTGAAGCACCTTGTTTTCAAGAAGAAAAAAAAAAGAATCAGAATTGGCTTTCAACAGTTTTGCAGTTTACCATCTTTTATTATTATTTATCAAGCTGTACAATGATTTTAATGTGCTTTACTATGTTTTGCTATAATTTTACAATGGTATAAAATAATGCACTTTTATAAGGGTCATTGAAAATAAACTGCAAAGATCTATTTTGCTAAAGTTGAAACATATAATATGTTAAATTCAGTACACAAGATTCCTCAACCTGACTGTTGATTTGAATAGTGCAGAATTATGCATCTGAATGAATTTTGCATCTGTAACTCATTAAAACAATAAATATTCACTTCCAGTATATTTCCTTTTTTTTGTAGGATCATTTTAAAAAACAAATTGCATTTTAAAAGTGTGATTACCCTTCATTTTTGTGTTGGTGTGTGTGTGTGTGTATATATATATATATATATATATATATATATATATATATATATTATTATTATTATTAAACTAGTATGATTATGCATATTTTATTATCTTCACATGATTAATAATCACCCATTGAGAAAAATGTGGCACTTGAAATGCTGACCAATAAAACATTCCTAAGTCACTCCTGGAACTACTAAAGCAAGTGTATTTTTTCTGTATCAGTACCAGTATGTTGTCCATTTGGCCAAAGTAAAATGAGTGCTGATAGTCACAGAGCCACAGTGCTAGTTCCTTAACCACAGTTCATTACATACAAGCATAAATATCCTAAAGGCACAATCCCATTTGACAGTAATGAACACCAAAGAATGGAATGGTATAAGGGTGACTGAGCAGCTCTCTCGCCAACACCCCCCTCCAGTGGGGTCCCTTCAGGGCAGGGCTAAGCCACAGTGTGGAAACGGTTATGTTGCACTGCACTGTGCATGATCAGAGTCATGTCAGTCCTTAGAGATACCACTCACTTGTCAATAGACAAGACTACTAAAATAAAAAAATAGTAAAACCCCCTGCCCCCCACCAATAAAAAGAATGAAAGATGTTGCCACTGCTGAGTGGCAATGGCCTCAGCTAATAGCAGTGCTGTCACAGTAGCTACCAAACGGTTTCTTTTACAGTTATAAAGAGTCAGTGCTAAAAGCCTAGATTCCGGTAGTTTACTGAGGCCTTTATGCGAACTAATATATCCATATGCTAACTAAAATATCCATCAAGGTTACAGGCACCTAAACAAAAGGCCTACAGAAATTGCAGGACACTTTGCCCCTGACACTTAGAGGTGGCAATAAACTTAAGTACATACAGAGTCTTTTTATACCTATGTTTAGCTGTACCAGTTCATAAGGACAACATTGTTCTTTGTAGTAATCTTAGGGGGAGGCAGTGTTGGTTTTTTCTTCAGTTTTTACTTTTATTTGCCAGTTTTAAAGTATTTAAGTGACAATAAACTTGTACCCCAGAAGAACATATGTTCTTAGTCACAGGACACTTTTGTCCTTGCCAAATCCACTTATTTAATTTTTTTGGTTTCTGCACAAACTATTTACTGGTTCCTGAAATGCATTTTTGGGTAGAGTAGTTGATTAAATAAGCATATACATGGTTTATAAATGAATGAGAAGACTTTTTTATCAAGACTTTTCTGTATTCACTACCAAGTTGAGATTGCTAGGAGATTATGGAAGTCAGAGCTGAACAGAAGAAACGGTTCATGTTGTCATCTTGAATATCAAAGGGCGTTATAATAAAGCTTGTGGCATTTTTGTATTTACACTGAATTACTAATCCACCAACACTGAAGTGGCTGTAGAGACATGGGATTGTTATACATTAAACTTTGGCCTCTATGCCATAAAATATAACTGGAATTCTCCTTCAGAGTCCTTCATGGCAAATTATTCTGTAAAGCAGTGTCATTAACGGCCCGAGGTCATGAAGCTTGCATTTGAGGTTTGACATTATTTGAGCATAACGTACACCTTCTCATTCATTTGTGATTGTAAAATTTTTAAAAAGCTGCATTTCTGTTGCCACCGTTATGAATTTAAACTACAACAGAACTGGTTGGTAAGCAGTTGGCTTTTGAGACACAGGCCACTGTGCAGTCATGCTCTTTTATTAAGGACACAGCTTTTGACCAATAAGAATGCAGGACTTTAATTAAGAGTTTTAATCAGTCATACGATGGTCTGCGGACAAAAATGTCCACAAAAGTCTTGGTAAGCTCAATGCATGGAAACAACATGTCAGAGCAAGGAAAACAGGCCCAACAAATGTTCTAGAAATGAGTAGAGTGTTGGTGAACAGTTCTGATGCAGGTTTCACATGTTTCACAAGATGTACTGGCTGTGTTCAGGCCAGGTGAAGTGCCTACGGCATTCTAACATACAAGATGTTTGTTTGCTTACTGAGATGAATATCAATACTTAACTTCTTATCTCTGCTCAGAAAATAATATCTTATAATATTTGGTATTATCTTCTAGCATAGTGGGTACATTTTTAGTTGATCCATGCTATATATTCCAAGTATGAAAGAGGGTGGTTGTGTCTACAGCTCAAACACTCTCTGTATTAATTTACCACTAGAGATACACAGTGTTGCTTAGGAATTCCAACACCAGGTACTGAAACCAACTGTAATTGTTTCTGTTGAACAGGTTGTGTTATGTAGGCAGAGTGCTGTCAGGAGCATGGCAATAAGAGTGACAGTGCAAGTGGCAAAATTATTTTCTGACAACACCTGCCTTTCTGCTTGGGGCAAACAGGACAATCAAGCACTACATTGGTGTCAAGAGTGAGGATTGATCACCAGTAAAGAGCAAACCTTAATAATCCTAGCAGATTTGGTACACACATTGCAGTGTATATGCTGTATAGAATATTAGCAGCTGTTAATTTATATTGCTGTATAAATCATATGTAATATTGGTACATAATAAGTGGCTAGGTATCCTTTTTGTTACATAAAAATATTGTATTTAATCTTTTTAAACTTTGAATGGACATATCTCTCCCAAATGAAATGGACGATTTTGTCAGGATAATTAGCAGGATCCTGTTAACAGGTCACAGCAAACAGGCCATTTCACAATCCGAGTCCTTCATTCTAATGGCAGTAGTATCACTCTTCTTCTACCAAGCTGATCCAAAATGCAAAGCTTCCTCACGTAGCATTATGTGAACCTAACCAGATGGATTAGAATTTATTTTTGTAGTCAAAGCATTTATGGTACACTTCTTCTGATGGACTCATTTTTGCAACATACTGTTTTCACCCTTAAAATCTTTTATGCAACTTCTTTTTCCAAAGCCTGCTAACTTTCCCATTTGTTAGTCATATTTTCTTGTATTGCTTTCATTAGCTTTTACTTTGTACCTGTTAGTTTCCCATAGTATAAAACTAGTATAAACTTTTAGGACAACTTCCTATTGATGTTTGCATCTTGCTAATTTGTTGTACCCAATTATCACTACTGTATGTAGTTTATGAAAGGATTATGGTTTGTGAAATTGAAAAATTTTACAACTGCATAAGTGTTGCAGACAGCTCACGCTTAGCAGCATACTTTATGCACTTAAAATTCCATATACAGGTGGCAATCTACAAAAACTTAACAGCCTCCAGAAAACATGTTTCCAGTTTGGATAATAGTTTTCAAGGGAAAGGGGCTGCTTAAGATTCATATTTCAAAAACTGCAATAAAGTCTAGGGTCCAAAAACAAAAGCCCAATTCTCAATTGCACGCACAAACTGATATTGTATTCAATAATTATTGCAGGACTTCCACCATAAACACTTTTTTTTTTTTATCACACTTCTAATATTACAAATTTACCCTGGTGCTCAATATATAATCAATCTGGTTTCAAACAAGGAAGCAGAATTCAATAAGGGCTCTGAGATCAACATTCTTTGGCAAGTGTCTTTGGACTTTGTATGCAGGCAGGCACTCAGTTGTACACATCATCTGAAAGACAGGGATTTTAAGAGTGCAGTGTCTTGGAACACCATCATCAGGTGTTTGTAGATGGAGTATTTCCAGTTAAGTTTTCAAAGTGTGACCTTTTGAACTAGAGTCATATGTGCCCACCAATACATCTGTAATACCTAAATTTAGTCAGTTTCTTGGAAGCTGGTCACAACACCACTTTCCTGCCATTTCCTAACACAATGTTGCATCTTTTGTCAGTAAATGTTGGCCGTTATCCCACTAGTATTTAAAATCCTCTGTACCGGAACATTCTGGCTGTAAATAAAACAAGGGTCTGTTTTCAATTGTTATAACTGTGGTGTAACTAAATACTGCACTGTCATCATTCAAATTAATATTAATACAGGGTACTTGTGACAGGGTAGCATCAGGGCCCAGGCTGGTTACCAGCAGGAATTAGACCCGTTGACAGAAAGCTGTAGTTTTAACGCACTTTTGCACACTTTATTAAACGAAACAAACAAAACATGTCACGAGGGCCAAAATAAAAAGTTAAAATAAAATAACAACACGCTTGTAGGCTGGGCATTAGTCTTCACTACCACGTTGCCAAACAGTACAAAAAATCACAGCACAAACACTCACCACCACCCCCCCTCTCTCCCCTTTAAAAGACTTTAATTCCTTTTTATAAAGGTGGCCACTCTCCAATTAGCACTCAATTATCTAACTGGAGAATTGCCACACCTGTGATTGTTGGCAGCGACAGAATTAACCCATCCCTGCCAATCTCAGCCCTATTTACATTGGCAGGGCTTCCGTCCTGCCACAGTAATCCATGGTGTTTACTTAAAAAGACACACACATATACAAAGTACCCTTAAATGGTGATTTAAATGGAGATTGTATATGGTATTGTGTCTAGTTATACAGCTGCTACCGTCTCACCCCCAATTGTATTCATTCTGTTAGAATTACTGGAGGTGCAGGCTGTCTGGAAACATTTCAGTTTAAGGTGAAGTGTTTACATTCAGTCTATTGCTTACGCTATAAACAAAACGTGAAAACTTGAAAACAATTCTGCTGTGACATGGTATATTGAATATTTTTGTTAATTTGCCTGTCAACATCCATACCTTGAATAGTTGAGTATAATAGTTTGACTTTCTGGGATACTGAATAGCAATTTTGCAATCTGATAGTGACTTTAAGGTTAAGAATAAGTCATAGATGTTATATAAAATTGTGATTAGATTTAGGATCAGATTTATTTGTAGATGTTCATGGAACAATAGATTTTCCTCAAACATTTGGTAAAGACAAATTGACAATGTGCACAAGAGGTGAAGCACATAGCTCACACAGGGTTATTGATGTAACTGGAATGTAATTTGGATTTTTTCCATGACCCTGTGAAAAGTCAATGAGTTAGGCGTGTTCATGCTCCAATTTATAGAAAATTAGGAAAGCAAAAGCATTTTTGAATTGATTATTATAATTTGTTTTTAGGATTGTTTTACCCTGCATGCTGTACAAAAATGTAACACGGTAGAGACACAATCAGCATAGAAACCAGAGGGAAAATGTAATACAGTAGGCTAATTAGTATTTTTTTTTTAATAAAACCCAAATAAACAAAATATCAGCAGTCACTGGTTAAAGAAGTGGAAACATTAGAAGCAAGCATGTGAGATATTTAAGTGAATTTTGCATCACCAAGAAAGACAGAATAAAGACAAAGACAGAGGTGCTTATTTTTAGGTGTCACATCAATGTGTTATTGTTTCAATGTTTAATTTTCTGCTTTTTTGTGATAACTCTCAGTCACAGTTTTTTGGAGCTCTCTTATGTCCTTGCAGGTTGTTGATTTGTCCATTAAAAAGGCTCAAGGTCCTATGACATGGCTGGCTGGTGGTGACGTGAGACCTGGAAGACAGTGGACACAGACAATAGTGCTGGGGTTATGAAAGCACTGATTGCACGTTTTATTTAATAAATAAAAGGTTTAAACACAAAACAAAACACTAAAAATAAATGGCTTGATGGCCAAAAGAAACAGACAAAACAAAACACTGACCTGCACAAGAATCGTGCCAGTCCTTCTAGCACGAGTAGCAATTTGTGTTAATTACTCTCTCTTGCTCACGCTTGCTCTCTCTCTCTCTCTCTCTCTCTCTCTCTCTCTCTCTCTCTCTCTCTCTCTCTCTCTCTCTCTCTCTCCGTGCAAAATTTTTAATATTATGGCCAGTGGATTGTTGGCTGGCAGTTAATTATCTTATTAACTCCTTGGCCACAGGTTTAATAAATCTGCAATCTAAATTCAATAATCAGTAGCTGACAGTCCCGCATTCTCACGAGAGTACTAAATACAAAACTATAAATAATAACAGTAATGGCGGGCAGCTTTTCATCCGCCCTGCTCTTTAAATAATAATACAAATACAAAATAATACAAAACATAATATGCACAGGGTTGTATCCAGTCACAGGTACATCAGAACCACAGAAAAGAATCTGCAGTGCTTCTACCTCTAAAACATTTACATCATGACAGCTCCAAAAACGATCTTTCAGGATTTCCTCTGTTTAACAAAAATAATATAAAAAAAACATTACTGGATGTTTCTGACATATGTTCTTTTCAATTTCTTCAGCCCTGCTAAAAATGGAAGTTAAAAAAAATAAAAATAAAACAATGAATTGTCATGCGCAAATCAACAGCCTGCTAGGAGCTCTTGATTTCAATATCTAAGAAATCACTACTGTGGTTCTAAACAGAAATTAATAGTGTAACTTACGGTCATTAATTCATAATTAATCATATTTTCTGGGCTAATCTTGGCATTCAATTTGACTCTACTTTGTAGAATAGTAAAGTGTGTATTTTGTAGTGGTACAATTTGGAGATAGCTCTCTCTAAAGCAGCAATGTACACTACTTCAAAAAACTGGTGGGGGGCCGGGGGTGGTTTGTATGGACACAAGCATTGCTATTACTTTTATCAATCACTTAAAACATGATTCCTGTGAATCCAGAGGAAAGGAATTTCTCTGGTGCATCTTCAGTGTAATTTAGGTTAGAGTCAAAGCTAATGTCTTTGAAATTCAAAGACTTTCTCTCAGTGCTTATCATTTCAGAGGGCTGCTGAAACCAATGTCATGATATACTCAGGTTTATATTCTTTGGGATTAATAGTTTGCTCATATCACAGCTGAATAAGGCTTTTAACAGCGCAAATGAATATAGTATAGGCAGCAGAAGAAAAGATTCCTGTTTCTGTCTTCCCCAAATGAAACCTGCATGACAAGAAGACATTAATATTAGGTCCCGCTTTATTGAGCAATCAAAGATTTTTGGAAGAGTGGGAAACAAACAGTTATGGCTTTGTTTGATTAAAAATATACCATATTTTGTCGCATATTTCACTAATATCACCTTTTACAAGCATTTTGAAGTCAAAGGTGCATTGGCTGAAAATATTTTGTCAAAATGTATGTCTGCTGGAATAAAGTTTCTTTAAGTTTTATTCAGCACATCTCAATTTGTACTGTATACAGGTAAAACGGTGGGGGTGGGGAGCAATCATAAATTAAATGGCAGTGTTTCCTTTGCCTAAACATATGGCACATGAGCAATGATTTACTCTGCGCCTCCTGTAGTGGCTGAGTGTGGTTTAACGTGCAGCGCGAGGGGGGGAGAGGTATTGATGAAGCAGAAGCAGTGTGGGAAAAACCAATACTGTACTCGCTCAGACCAGGCCTGGCGTTTAAATACATAATAGACTTCTACCAACTGTTTCTTGTATTGTCATTCCATTCCCTTCACATTCCACAAGCCATAAACTAAACAACAGGAGTTCCTCATTCAGCATTAAGTTAGAATCCTCTTCCACTTCAATTGTGGGAAATCAGTTTAGAAGTTTACTGTACACATATGTGATGCAACCCTGTATTGGTATGTTCTAATATACTTCAGCAGTTTATTAAATATTATGTCACTAAAAATACATCAGTTACTAATTCTTGAATACAGGTAATTCAATAATTAAAGATATTTAAAAAGGCATCTATAGTTTTTTAGTTATTTTTTTTTTTAAATATATAAATAAACAAAAAAACAAAAGCAAGCTGTACTTAGTGTTTTAGTCTTCACTTTGAATGTTATTCAAGCCAGTACCAATGCATCAGCCAATCAAAGCAATTGTCACATACAACCCCATTGCATTCAACCAGAATGCCTCAGAGCCAGTAAACTAAATTGCTCAATTAAATCGTCTCAGGCATTTCACAAGCAAGGAATGGTCCGATTAAATTGGCCTGGGGCACTGCTAGAGTTAAAAGAAAACTTTCCATTTCTTCGGTATGTGCTCCCAAATTTAAAAGCAGCTTTTTTTTTTCCTGCACTAGTGGTCTCTCTAAAAAGAAAGTGTTTTTTTCTATGAAAAGGCATGAATGGAATTGGAATTTGTTTGCGAGCCCCGAAGCGAACTTAAATAACCTTCCAATAGTGGCAGTACATCAAACGAGGGCTTCACTAAGTAGTGTGCTATTTTCATTAGGATTCTGTTTTCATCCTGCCTGTATAGACTGTACTACCAGACGGTAAAAATGAATGGATTTGTATGGCTGCGGAGAGTGTGTGTTGTGGATTCAGGGGTGTGGGAGCCGTGCATTGCACTGATACATTCAGTCTCCAGGTTCAAATCCATCTCAGTTTGAATAATTGTCTTCTCTAGTGATGTTTGTGCAGGTTCATTAAATATGCTTTGGTTCCAGCCCTTTCTGAAAAGGATATAAGCAAAATTGACACCACCAAGAAGCACATCTTCAGCTTTTGGATCTATTAAGCTCACTTCAACCAGGCATACTTTTCATCAGAAATTGGCTTTCAAAAATTATCAAGCTTGGACAATTCCAGGTATCTTGAAAGCATTATTTATAAGAAACATTTCTTATAGCGTCGGCGCTTGCAGAGAAGATCTCATTGCACTGCTTCTTGAATCCAATCCTTCCACTTCCCAGCACATCTCTTCTCCCCAGTTCATCCCCGATATCAACGTTCAGCCCGCTCAAAACCCCAAGACTGACAGGGATCTCTGTGATCCTGCCCCTAACCCCACCCCGCCAGTCGCTACAAACACAATTTCTAATGCATACATTTTGCAAACCATACAATAGCTACAAACACCCATCGTCGGCTTAGATCATCACCTTGCCTCCTTGGAGAATTTTGGAGAGTTTACTTATTTTGTAGTTGAAGTAGTCCAATACAACCTGAGCACTACATTTAGCCAACATATTTTATTGTTTTTAGTGTCTTTAAAAAATGTTGGGCCACACAAGTATTAATGTGTTGTTTGTTTGTCTGTGTTCTAGCCTATAACAATGTATCTTTGGCTTATTGACAAGCTTCTTTTTTTTCTGGATGGCAGCTTTCATTGTTACAAAGCTTCATTTTTCTTTTCTTCTGAACGTCATTTTTATCTGCTGTCTCTCCAGCTCCACTTTTGATTTAGCAAGTTTGAATTGAATTGCATCAGTACATAACAAAAATGACAGCTTCCCAGTATTCAACAATAAAATATAATTTGAGAGCAAAAATAAAAAAAAGCTCCACCAAGCTTCATAATTTTCACTGGAAAAATGTCCTTCTCTTTTCCCTTCTTTCAGGGAACCACGTTGCTGCCCTGCTTCAATGTTCTAACAATATCTTTAGTCAAGATGATGTCAGTTTTGTTCAGTTCATATCCAAGACACAAGGGCAAACTTATCACCACAGTGTGAGAAGAAAGACTAAGGGATTAATCCATTATTTCTACTGCATCATAAAGACCTTTCTACCACAGAATATTTTCTTAAAAAAAATCGCACAAGAGAAGTGGCTTATAAAGAGTAAGTACAAACCTTTCTTGTCATGTTCATTTTAAGCTAAAGCTACCAAATGTCCTGGGAAAATATAAATAAAATGTTGTTTTTACGTGTCAAATTGTAGGCTACCCTGAGTTTTGTTTGATTAGCTATTACTGATATAAGCAAATATTTGTGGAATAGTTTTAGTAGCCTAACGTATTTTTTTGTTTTCTCAGTTTGTACACCGACGCTGCTCCCGCGTGTGTTTCGGTGTTACTTTTGGAACCGAATGGTTCTACAGAAACTGGCCCCCAGAGATCCTGCATCTGCCCGCAAAAGGTCAATCTTCAGCTTTATTTGAACTGTACCCATAGTGATTGTCGCTGTAATCTGGGTTCATCAATGGTCAAGAAAAGTGATCGCATTTAATTGCAACAATCTAGTTACAGTGGCAATCATTACCAAAGGCAGATCCTCTTCCCCTGCTATTATGAAATTCATGTGGAAAACTCACCTGGGTTTCCGAGCAGGATCATTTTAAAATTAAAGCCATTTACCTTCCTGGCTCACAGTCTCACAATCAGCTAACACACAGGCAGCTTCAGAGCTCCAGTGGACAAGGCCACGGGCCAAAAAGTATATTACGTTTCTCTTGGTCCTTCTGTCAAACACAATAGAGAATCTGTCAAATCAATCTTTGGTGGATATCCTTTGTGGAACAAGTGTTTTACTTGTAAATTTACAAAGAAGGAGGTAGAACATCAGGGCAGTAGGGGCTGTTCAGAGAAATACAGTAAAATTTGACTGTGAATACATTGGGTTCATGTAAGGACATTATTAATTTGTCAGTAATTGTGGCAATGGCTCAATTCTGTCTTTCCAGGACCATCCTTGGAAAATTATGTTTACAATAGGGTTGCTGGTGACGGATCAAAATTTTTTCACATGGCTGACAGCTACTGACCTAGACTTAAGGGCTGTGCACACTGGGAGTGAAGCAAACAACACGAATACAGCATGAGTACATAAAAAAAAAAAAAAAAAAAACTGTAGCTAGTCATGAAAAGAAAACACTGTCTGCTTTTGCTCCTTTTCTGGAGACGAAATAAAATAAATAAAACAAAAATAATAGTCTGGGTAAACCACAAACTAAAAAAATCTGACATTTAACAGTGAATGTTTATATGTGATCTGGTTTAACATGTAAATTATTCAGAAAGAATACACCTACACATATTTCTTTGTAAATACTGAGAAAGTTAGTTTAATATACAATATTTGATTGATTTTCAGTTTTAATAAAATCTTCAGTTGTGTGTGAATGTGATTATTATTATTGGTCAACATTATTAAAACATTTTACCGAAATACAAAACCAGTGTGAGGTACTCTGCATCACTTTAACTAAAATGAAGGTGAAATAAGGAGAGATAGACAAACCATCAATTTTCAATTGTTCTGCTATTTTTTACCATATGGCATTTTTCTTTTTATTGTCTTTATAACAACTAACACTGGCATCATAAAGGACATTATATTTGTCGACTTTAATAATTAAATTCTCATTTATATCCCTTTCTCTTTTATTTCTGTGGTAATTTCTGCGTGAACGAGACAGTGACAGTCTGACAGCCTCTCCTTTGACTCTGTCCGAGTAATGACCTGTTGTGTACAGAAACATAGAAGGCTCGCGCAGACAAACCATCAGTTTGAGACAACAAGGCAATTCTATATTTGGAGTAAGGGGGGAGTTTGCTTAGCAGAATATAAAATGGTAATGTACACCTCTTCATGGTGACCCCCCCCCCCCCAACAAATGAAATATTATGCTATGTATCATGTATAAAGGGTTTTGCAGCCTTGCAAACAATAACAAACTTATAAACAAATGTGAGAATCTACTGTACGGCCGTGAGACTCTCAAAATTGTGAAAAACTGTGAGTTTCACAGGTAAACTTTGAGACGTGACACCCATGGGGTTTTTTCAATGCAGCAGGTTTGTGCATTTGAGAAAGGAGAGGAAGACTCATGAAATTAATTGGTGACTTAAGTTGATGAGAAGCAATTACCCTCTGCAGTACAAATTAAAACTGCATGCTGCTTTTTACATGAAAAATGAGAAAAATCGGTTGCATAGAGGATTTATATTGGACCCTGACACCCCCATGAAACGAGGGAGTGGTTGTACAGTATTTGTTAGCCTATTTTCTTTTTTCTATGAGTGTCTCACTATATCGCTGCCCTCGATATATAGTGGATTTTATATTGTGGGTTGTTGTGATAAAAAGAGAAAGGATCAATGTTGTAAATCTCCCTCCCAAACAGAAAGGGCGCTGTGTAAGGATGCTTGTATGCTGCTTCCTAGACGGGAAAGTGACCATATTAGGTGGAGCACGTAGTTGCAAGTATCAGGAACAACTCTATTGCAATCAGCTACGGGAAGGCCCTTTATTGGAGAAACCATGGCGATGGGTTGATTGCAGAGAGGAGGTTGTGGGTACAAAGGGGAAGTAGTGTACTGGGCCTTGTGCTCAGAAAGGTAACCACGCGCCGCAGCGGTTTGTTTATTTGTGTTACGTGCTGCTTCTGTGTTTTGTAGAGGAGGAGTAAACAGCCAATCCACATAACCAGAGTACTACCCTCACCTCACGACACCAGAACTCCCCTGCGGATTGAAGAGCACACTTCCTTGCTCGGGACTGTGGATTGGGGAATATTGACTATTGTGTGTTTTTTGTTTTGGTCTGCAAACCAGCCGTGTTCCCCCGATATCATTGCTGGTAGAGGGTGGTTCTCTTTGTTTTATTTATTAAACACTGACATTTTTGGGAGAAATAACTGTCTGGACAATCTTTCTATTCACCACACCACTCGCACCTGTCACAGTGGTGTATATATAAATAATTAGTAGTTCTCTGGAATAGTTTTTTGTTTTATTCATTCCTCTAGGGAGATGTTTGAATTTCAGTTTAGGTCTTTTCCCACCACAAAAAGGCATTGTTAAGAGGATTCCTTTTTATTGTTTAAACAATGTGCCACACTGTGAAAGTTTGCTTGACACATATGTCGTATGTCTTATTGATTGAAAATATGTCTTTGGAATTTCTAATATTTGAATTTCGATTACATACAAAATAACATATATTTACAAGTAAGGTAGTCCATTTGAAAACATAGTTTGATTAATTATATAGTATACAAGCCTGCCCCCCCATCACACACACACACACTAATTTGCCTGTTTAATGAGATTGAAACTATTAATACTGATACACTAATGCACAAGATGAAGAAGACACAGTTTTGCCAAAGACTGCCCCCTGCTGCCAAAGACATTTGAATACAAGCCATGACATAAAAATACAACAGAAATATTTGTAATGCCTACTATTAAAACAATGCAGCAATGCTAAACAGCCAAATATGTAACAATACTACAATATTGCAATGGGGTGATGCAGGGCAGCAAACACTTAAGGGGCAGTATGGGATGACTGACTACCGAGCGTCTTCTCTTCATATGTTGAGTGGAGAAGCATTATTTCATTACCCTGGCTGTGCTGCATCAGGCATGCTTGTACAGCTTTATAACCTCTGAAGCAGTTTAGATGACATGGTGATGATCGTTATTTTGATTACCATACAACAGAATGGCCCAGTGCAGTAATAACCCAATTGTTTAGTTCAATACAATGCTCACTTGGTCCCAGCTTAAACGCCTTGTTAATGTAAAGAATCTGAAACTACAGAGCTGCTGTCAAACTTCCAGACATAGAAGAACACACACGCAATGGAATTAGCAAAAACATGTACCAATAAGCCCTTTGAAAACAAATTGATTTAATGCTACCGAAGAACCTCAAGAATAAACCAAGCTGTACAAGTATTTTTTCAGCCTAGACTTGAATTCCAGTTTGGAATTCCAAAACTTCAGGCATGTGAGTAGAAAATGCCCTGCTGCTCATAGCCTGTTAAACAGATGATCTCAAGGTAAAGTCATGTCATACACTGGTGCACATGACCAGATGGTAAGCCCAGGACTCTATGACTATTGTTGCATTTATGTCATCACGAAGCCTGTTTGCAACAAAACCAACAGTCAAGACCCTTGTAGGCTGACTCATGTTTCATAGTATTCAGTTTTGCACACAAAGGAGGAGACGTTTGTTTGTGGATGGCATTTGTTGTGATCACAGTATTCTCATAAATATGTCGTAAAGCATTTCTAGAATATTAACACAAGCTGCTTTTATGGGAAGTTTGATGAATAGTGCCTAAAAAGCAAACAGAGAAATGATGCCTGTCCTTATTATCCTCCTAAGCTTTCTGAAGTAATACAACACACTATGTAATTAAGACTGCTTATTATTTTTTCCTAAAACAGTGGCCACCCTGTAGCTACTTATGTTACCATACCTGTCTTTAGCTAGGAAGAAATAACCAAACTGACCTAAAACAAACTGTTTAATTATGTGATAATTGGCTAGGTTTAACTTAAAACCTCTAGAATTGTTATCAAACCATCTTTTTTTTTTTTTTTTTTTTTTTTTTTTAATAATTTTGATTTAATTTTAGCAGTAAACTTCCAGGATACATAATGCCAATTTCATGGAGGTCCTGGCAGCAAAGGCAGCAAATACACTGTAATGTGTTTAGTCTCATGCTCACAATATCAGTCAAATACAGTCTTGATTGTCAGACATAAAACAGCAGTTGAGGCTTGTGTGAATTGGAGTAGAGTAATCTGCAGCTCCGTAAAGTTGGGGGTCTGTTTGTTTTGAAATGTTTACCACCCTGATGCATGGATGTGTCATTTTGGAAGGTAATACAGATTACCAGTTTTAACTTAACAACATCTGCCACCTTTTAAATCAAATGGGGTTAAGCTTTATGTTGTACACATATTAAAAAGTAAGCATACTTTCTTATTTAAAACATAAATAAATACCACGGCTTGATCTCATACTGGAACATATGTATCTGCCAGCCAAAATTCCAGCCTGTACTCTGCAATGTTTAAACCTAGACAGAAACAACTGAAATGCATGTAGCAAGTTAATAGGGATACAAACATACAGTGTTACATTTAATCAAGACTTGTTTCAGCTCTTTTAATTGGATGTAAACACACGTGAGAGAAACCCAGCTTAAAGAGGCAAAACAACAGTTTCCATGTTGAAAACAGCAGCTACCGGCAAGTATTTCCTGTATATGGCTTTAGTTAAGCACTTGTATGCATTTTTCTTGAATTGTAGAAGACAGCCTCTAGCTCTAGATAACCCAATTGCTCCTCAATGTAGTAGAAGCATGCCACCCCCCCACACACACCTTTAGAGAATAAGCAAATAATACATTCATATAAACAAAGATTGTTATAAGCAAAGTGTGAAGAATGTAGTAAACATGCACTCAAAAACACATTTAAGTATAAACTAAGCCAGATATTCTCCATTTTATAATTTGCAGAAGGGTTGAGACAAGCCACTTATCCTTACAAACTGAGATCTTGTTGATTAGTGAGCAGGGCATTGCCACAAGGCCTGAAGTTTTGTAACAGCAGACTGTGATCCACCAGATCAAAAGCCTTGGACTGGTCTGCAAAGATTGCACCAAATAATCCCTCCTCGGTCCTTGGCAGTAAAAGGTTGTAAAGGGTTAGCTTGTGTGGACTGTCCCTTTTCGTGTGCATATTTCAGAAGGCTGTTACCTCATTAGTTGAAAATAACAAATCTAATAATAGATGTTTCTTTCAACATGTTTACAGTACAGCAAAATCACTATTCAGAAAAATAAATGTGATCCCAACATTGTACAACATTAACAGTCTAATTCCTAAAGAGCATGCCTATGGCTAACAAGGTAATGACAGGCAGGCTTTAGGAGGAAGAAGCTAGCATATCTAAAGTCCACATAAAGTAAAAATGACAGTAAAAATGAAGCTTTAGTGTAAAAATGAATGTGTCACTATGGACAGTTTTGCATTTAATTTTAAAGGTTTTACTCAGTGTAGGTAAAAATGAATAAATAAATAAAACACTTGTTTCCTGCTGCAGAGCTTGACTCACCTGTACTCCAAAATGAGATAAACGGCCCAGTATTCGATAATAGATCATCTTGATCAATTGTTGAGCACCTGAAGAAAGCCCCTTAGCTGCTGCTCTCCTTTCCTTGTATTTGGTGGAGGTGAATGCACAGGCAAAATGTCTCGTACTAAAGGCTTTTCAAAAAACAAAAAGACATCTATCTGTCATTTAACTATTAATAAAAATTGCAGTTTGCACGTTTCAGCAGCTGTGCATTTTTAAATGCTATTTTTTGCATTTTATTTGCCTCCACAGATTTTTGCCCAAAATCCTGCCTACACTCATTCTTTTATTTAAACAGTAAGAATTGTGGTACAGATTAAAGGACGATTAAACAGAACTCAACAGCTAAGCAGAGCTCTATTAAAATTCTTGTAGTTAACATCAAGGTCAATTATTCTGGTTCGCCACATAAAAGGAATGCTGCTTATTAGTCTTAGTTTATCTTGCTGCATACAGAGCTAAGGAAAAGTGGCTCCAAGTGAGATTAGACCAGCACTCTTTTTAAGTATTCTTTTTCTTTTATATCACACTTACTGTATTTGTGATATTAGGAGGGCAAGATGAAAGGTTTTAGGTAGTTGAGAAATCTGTAATCTTAATATGTGCCTGTGGCAAAGTGCCCGCCCCTGTGTGTATTTTGTGTTGTAGGTTGTGTGTTCTGTGAGTGGAGAATGGGATTGGAGATGCAGGTAGTAAAACAATAATAATAGTAGTTAAAAATATCAGCTCACCATGTTTGTCTGTATAGTTCATTTTATTTGTCTGTTATTTTGGCCTCACGTGCCGTGTGCTATTTTTGTTACAACCTTTTAATTTACTGTCTGTTCACTCATTAAATGCTGAGCACAAGCAAGCACTCAGCCTCCCCAAAACTCCATCTCTTTGTTTATTTCCTGCTTCCTGTTTCTGGTCTGACGTCCCCCACTCCAGCCGTCTTTGTGACAATGCCTTTCTTGCTTTATTTTTAAGATACCTCTAATTCAATCTTAGAAATCCACTTGGCACCAAATAATATTTTCAGATATATTGGTTTGTGACTTGTGCAGCATATTAGCATCTCCTAAAAATTAAAAACCATTACAGGTGACACTTATTTACAAAGCTGACATATAGACAGGTCCAAGTTTTCCTCCAGGCTGATTTAGCCTTGCTCTCACTTACTGTAAAGCCAGGTCCACACTTGAGCGATCAGTTGCGCAACCCAATTGCAAGCAATTGCTGTGTCCACATCTGAGCAACTGCTTGTGCAACAAGGTTCCCGGATCTACAAGTTTCATTTTTTTCATGATAACTGAGATGACAGGTTTCTTTTTTTTACATTTTTATTCCATCTACAAGGCAGAGTAGTTTTTTTTTGGTTAACGAGGAAGAGTTGGCTGTTATTATTTTGTCAACTGTTGTTATTTTAAATGCCATATTCCCTAATGAAAAAACAAAGCCACGTAAAAGCTGGCCAAAACCTTTTAATTTTACCACTGGCATTTTCAAAATTAGAGCTTCTTCAAAACAGGATATGCAAGCCATGCAGTTAGTATTATAAGAACCAATCAGAGTTCACGAATTGCCACGTGATTGCTTATGTCTGCAGCAGTTGCTCAGAAGGTTGCTTGGAATGTACAACACAGCTCTACTTCAAGCAACTGGTTGTGCAACTGGACTCAGGGACTTCCATATATAAGCGACTTGGTTGCATACAATTAAGTTGCGCAACCAGCTTAGATATCTTGGAATATGTGTAGATTCCAAAAAATTATTTTGGAACAGAATAGGGAACACCAGAAACACAATTACAAACTTATAACGTGAAGGCAGGAAAAATGGACTTGAAATGGAAATGAACCAATACATCAAAAAGTCCTTTTTTTTTTTTTTTTTTTTTTTTTTTAATAGCACAAATTACAACCAGGTGGTGTTGGTGAATACCAACAATACACCAATGTGTATCGATGTCTCATGTACCCTGTCAATTGAAGATTAAAGTTTTTTGGATACTTTTACTAATGGTGCATAACAGTGAAGAGATAAGAGAATACACATCATAAATTGCTTTGATCATTAGTCATTTACTGTAGTTCTAATGAGAAAGCCCTTCAGCTTGATACACAGACCAAAGAGTAATGACTAGCAAATGTGAGGAGGTCTAGTCTTGTTAGAAGTGGCATTCTATTAATGTATTTGAATATAGTTATGACACTTCTCTTTATTGCCATTGCTTATTAAAAGCTATTCTTGTGTGTCCATAAATAAGCTGAACCAATGGCAGAAATGTTCCTGCAAGCAAAGAGGTCAATCTTTTGGATGGCAACAAAAATGTTTTTCAAAACCTCGGTCCTTTTAAGTTCCAGTGAACATATTCAACCATTAATGCAATTCAATTTAGGGACTATAACTTTGTGATATAGAGTTTGTTTCATTGCATGCAGGGAATGATTACGAAAGCAACTTGTGCATCTCTACATAACAGATGAGCCACAATCAACCAATGAAATACTGTAAATTCACTGAGTTTATTTCAAACACTTTCTCTTCATTGGGTTTTTAGAAGACAAACCTCGGCCAAGATTCCTCTGAACCACCTAGATCACAAGTGCATTTCATTTGGTTATACTGTAGGTGGGACACATCCAGCTGTTGGTTGTAAATGCAAAAGTTCAAGAAGAAAAATATGGGTCTGGGGCCCATAATGCTTATAATTGTGACACCTCTGGTCTTATTCATGATAGCAACATTTGAATATGTTCTTAATTGACTTTACAATAGTGTTTACTTAACAACCTCCAGCAACCATCTTGAAAACTACACTTGGTTCAAAATGAATCTGACTATTTAAAACATATCTAATATATTTCTGCTCTAGAGTGTGCTCAACTTTAGAAACAATGCAGTACACCAAACATACTTTGAGAGGACTAGACATCAACAGAGCGGTCACTGCGGCACAGCTGATTTCCTCTTGGGCGTCAAGTCTCTCAGGCATATGTAACATTGGTAGCTATGCCAAGTAACTGATGAAAAAAAAAGACAGCAACGCAAAGTAAGAAACACAAAACGCCAATTTCCTGACCTGCTCACTGCTCCTACTGATAATCCTTCCTGCTATTAACATCATTAGAGTGTGATCATTAGCCAATGCCTTTTCCAAGATAAACACGCACAAATACATACTAGTACTGTTAAAAAAATAAACTATTATTATTATAAGTAATCAATAATATAAGCATACTATAATATTATAATAATATTAATAAGAATAATAGACATGATAGTTAATTTGAAATTTAACTTCAAATCTCCGTTTAGAGGCCAAAAAAGGCCATTCAGCTCAAAAGTTTTACCAAATATACCTACCATATATATATATATATATATATATATATATATATATATATATATATATATATATATGAATAATGTTTTGCATCTTTAAGCAAGGCATGTTATATTGTGAGAGCTGATAACTGGTAGTGCTTTGGGAATGGCATGAAAAGGCACTATATAAATCTAAGCTGCTGTTGTTTTAATCTTCCCTAGGTAATTGTACTATATGTAAATCCTATAAAAGCTTAGATATTCTTAGAATTATACCCATTTTCATCCTGTCCTTTCAGCTTTTTCTTAGTTTCTTTCTCATTTCAAGATTTAATATGATCTCTGTTGTTGGAGAGGCTTATAGCTGTGTGCAATCTCCATTTTGGCTTCTAAGAATAGAAGGTGAACACATATATCCAGTAACAAACACAACACAAAATTACAGAAAGTAAAACACAGTACTACTGAACTTTTACAAATTCAACTTGCGGCACGTTCCTTTCTATTTACACATGAAACGAAAACATTTTTTTTAGATGAGATTATTTTTGTGTGTGCCATACCCCAGTATTACTGTAACAGTTAACATCAGTAAAATGTTACTTTTAAGCACATTATTATTATCAAATGTGTTCATTCACAAGACAGTCAGTTTTGGACACTGCAGCAAATAATAAATTTAAAAACACTTAAAAGATTTGTAGTTGAAACTTTAGGCCAGGGCTTCCCGATCCGGGTCCTCGGGACCCCAATGTCTTCTGGTTTTCATTCCAACTGAGGTCTCAATTACTTAACTAAACCCTTAATTGAACTAATGCTTTGCTTAATTTAACCTTTTTAATTGTTGTCAGCCCCTAAAAATTTGCAGATTTCAAGTTACTTATAGCATTTTACAGGTTCAGCTAAATAATTGAGAGCTCAGTTGGAATGAAAACCAGAAGACACGGGGGTCCCGAGGACCGGGTTCCGGAAGCCCTGCTTTAGTAATTCAATGTATTAGGTTTCTTTAAGTTATGGATATAGTAAATAATGAACTGGATTTGTGGAGCAGCACACTGCTGTACACTCTATTACAGGCTGGATTTTATAAAGTACAATGCATGGGGCAATAATTTGTGTAGGAAGGAACCACATGCTTCATCAATATTTGCGTATACTTTTTTGTTTTTACAAAGTTCGGGCATAACAATGATAAATTGATACCAATACAGAAATTAATTACAAAACTGTCTGGTAGGAGTAACCAAATTATTAAAACAGACAGTCCCCCTGGTGGGAGGGCAGCTTGTGGGATGCATTACCAATAACAGATTAAATATGAATGAATCCTGCTCTGATCAGCTGAGAAAGTAAGCAGGCTGTTAAAGCAGTCAGGTGTGTTTATGGTGACCTCTGTACAGGCTACATTCTATCAAGAAAAAGTAACTTCGCTATGGTATTTGTAAGATTCAATTCAATATATTTTTACCAACATCTCTGGACAGTAATTCAGTACAGTAATTGCTGCATTATTGTTTGGGTAAAACTAGTCAGTCTTGTTTATGAAAATTACAAATCTAACTAAATAGTACATTTTAAAACAGGAAAGAGTACACTAAGCCTAACACTTCAGTATTTGTGTGCTCAATAAACATGTTACATTAAACACTTCCATTGTATTGTATTTTCACTAGACTTGCTTCTACCAAAGTCTCCCAGATGTCCATGCAGTCTTTTCATTCTTATTAACAGCCCTGAGTGAAATACAATGGGATACAGCACTACACTGTAGAGTCCATTGAACCATATATTCATGGAGAGCACTAGCCTAGTCTACACCTGGACCATCAGAAATGTCAATATTCACAATGCATTTGTATTTTGTGTTTGACTGAATACTAAAGCTCTGTCTGTGTCTTGGCAAAAGACAACAGACCATTGAAATATTAAAAGGTTGCATGACAGGTAGAACATTACACAAATATTTATCCAAAGTTGCACAAGTGAAACATTCTCAATATTCACCGTTAATACATTTCTGTTGTTAAAGGGGGGCAAATAGTGCAGTTCTCAAAAATAATATTATATACTGTATATAACATATTGTGGCAAAGTGCCCGCCCCTATGTATATTTTGTGTTATGTGTTGTGTTTTAATGTTGGTGTTTAGTCATTGGTACACGGGATATAAACGGGTCTGTGTAACACAAGTGTTTAATGTATGTTTGTATTTAGGCACGAGGATTGCACAGCACTTCACGTGCAAGTAAAAAGTAATAATATGTGAGCACGGGGGATTGCACTTTATTAATTCACGTGCAGTTGTACCGAGACTCCAATTGAATGATTGATTAGCAGTCGGGTCTCGGTACAGCTGCATAAAAGCAGCATGTTTTCACTCACTCTGGGTTGTGTGTTCGGTGAGTGGAGTACGGGATTGGAGACGGAGGTAATAGTAATAATTGTAATAATAATCATAATCGTTAAAATATCTGCTCACCGTGTTTTTTCTGTATAGTCCGTTTTGTTTGTCTTTTTATTTTGGCGAAGAGTGCCGTGTCCTGTGTTTTTGTTTGTTACAACCATTTATTTTCTGTCTGTTTTGTTCACTCATTAAATGCTGAGCGAAGCCATTCGCTCAGCTCCACCAAACTCCATCTCTCGTTGTTTATTTCCTGCTTCTGGTCTGACGTCACCCACTCTGGCCGTCTTTATGACACATATGTATAATGTTTATCACACAATATAATTACCTAGTGTGTTGATTTTGATGTATCAAAATGCTGAATTTTACCATATTTCCTCAGTTGATTTTTATTATATGTACAGTCATTTTTGACTGTAAATTCTGTTTCTCTCATGTGACATAATACATTCTCTCCATAGCTGCCATATGATAACAGGGCATAGGCTGGGTAGGAACTGATGACCAGTCACTACCAAGCAAACACCATAACTACTGTACAAAAGAGCAGTTATATAGAGATTTTAAAGTCATACATCTGCAGGGGTCCCATATCATAACAACAGTTCATCCCACATCACAGCCTATTAAAAATATAATTGTATGTTAAAAACAACATACAATTCCTTATATATTGTACCAATCTACTTTTTCCCTAAACAAAACACACAAATATTTGTGATTTTCTAGAAGTATACAGCTATGGCCAAAGGTTTTGCATCACCCGATAAAATTGACAAATTTTGCTTCATAAAGTCGAATGAAACCTGGGAATGCCATAACTACAACTCCTAGATCTGCATCGACTGGGGAGGCTTGTTCACCGTCGTCTGGGAAGGCCTGCTTTCCATTGCCTGGGGAGGCTTGTTCACTGTCGCCTGGGGAGGGCTGCATTCCATTGCCTGGGGAGGCTTGTTCACTGTCGCCTGGGGAGGGCTGCTTGCCATCGCCTGGGGAGGCTTGTTTGCCGTCGCCTGGGGAGGCTTGTTCATCTTCACCTGGGGAGGCATGTTCGCTGTCGCCTGGGGAGGCTTGTTCATCTTCACCTGGGGAGGGCTGCTTGCCGTCGCCTGGGGAGGGCTACTTGCTATCGCCTGGGGAGACTTTTTCGCCATCGCCTGGGGGAGGTGGCCTTTAAGGCCATGTGTGCTGTGCACAGGGAGAGATATGTGGTGGGGTGTGCCGTCCCTGTGCATATTTTTGTGTTATATGTTGTCTGTGGTGTGTTATTGTTGGTGTGTGTGTGTGTGTGTGTGTGTGTGTGTATATATATATATATATATATATATATATATATATATATATATATATATATATATATATATATATATTGAGGCACAGGGTATAAATTGGGCTATGTAGCATTAGTGTTGCAAAAATGTATATTTGTATTTCATCACGGGGATTGCACAATCACTTCACGTCAATATAGAATGTGTATTAATATGTGGGTATGGGGATTGCACAAATTAGTTCACTTGCTGGGATTCAAGTGAATGATTAATTACACCGTGTAACAATTTTTTTTTTTTTTTTTTGTTCCTGGGTAGTAAGTGTTATTTCCTAATTGCTTATGCCTCAAAAGTATAGAACATGGCTATTATTCCCCACAAACTTTGCTTTTGTGACCAGGACAGTGATATTTTGAAATTTACCTATTTTCCAAAACATTCCAGATAGATTCAGTGCTGAGTAAACTTGGAGTAACTTCTAGAACTTTCTAGAACTTTCCAGTAATATAAATAGTAGTATAAATACAGGGGCCTTAAGCCCACCAGTTCAGTTTAGTTCCAGCTGCCTAAGTGGATACATATCTGCATTTTTCTAAGATGGCATCAAGAGGCTGCAAGCATCCGGCAGAAGCATTTTGCTACGTCTGCGGCCAATTTATCAAGACAAGAGCAAAAAAGTACTCAGTGGAAGCATCTGCTAAGATGTGTGAGGCCTATAAGGCATATTTCGGCATGCCTGTCGGGGATCAATACAAACCCTTGGCACCTCATTTCACCTGCAAGCACTGCAAAAAAATCTCTGGAAGGTAAGAAGGACAATTGTTGCTTGGAATTTTATGTTATAAAATTTGTTAAAATTTTTAAAATTGTAAAAGTTTTTAATTTTAAAATGTTTTACAGTTTACAATGTTATTGAAAAAATATATCATATATGAAAAATGTTGCGAGAATCTCTTACGCATTAGTCATGGGTGAAATAAATGTATTTTTGTAGGATAGTACAGAGGGGAAAAGAGAGCCATGAAGTTCGCTATCCCAAGAATTTGGCGGGAACCCAATGACCACTAAGCTGTCTCCATAATGGTAACAAGTACCCGTCTTTTCCCCTGGCTCACTCGGTGCACCTCAAAGAGGATTACAACAGCATAAAGACCTTGCTGGATGCCTTGAAGTGTGATGAGTATGGCTGGGAGGTCATAGGAGACTTCAAAATGGTGGCATTCCTGATGGGTCTCCAAGCCGGTTTTACCAAGTTTCCCTGCTATCTTTGCCTTTGGGACAGCAGAGACACCAAGGCGCACTACCACAGGCGGGACTGGCCACAGCGGACCGAGTTCTCTGTGGGGGGGAAAAACGTCAAGTGGGAGCCACTGGTGGACCCCCGGAAGGTGCTGATGCCACCACTGCACATCAAATTGGGCCTTATGAAACAATCTGTCAGAGCTCTAGATAAGGAGTCAGCAGCCTTCAAGTACCTTCAAGACTTCTTCCCTAAGCTGTCTGAGGCAAAGGTCAAAGCCGGTGTCTTCGTCAGACCACAGATAAAGAAAATCCTGGAGTGCAATGAATTCCCCAAAAATCTCACTAGTAAGGAGAAAGCGGCTTGGAACAGCTTTGTCGCAGTGGTTTGGGGCTTCCTGGACAATCACAAGGCCGAAAACTATGTGGAGCTGGTTGAGACACTGGTGAAGAACTATGGCACAATGGGCTGTAGGATGTCCCTCAAAGTCCATATCCTTGATGCTCATCTTGATAAATTCAAGGAGAACATGGGAGCGTACTTGGAGGAGCAAGGCGAGTGCTTCCGCCAGGATATACTGGTCATTTTTGTATTACTTTAGTATAAATACATGTTAATTTGGATTCATATGTTGTTTTTTTCTGACTTTATGTGAACAAAAAGACACAAATTCGTCCGTTTTCTCATTGGAAATAGGTATCATAGGTATCATAGGTAAATTTCAAAATATCACTGTCCTGGTCACAAAAGCAAAGTTTGTGGGGAATAATAGCCATTTTCTATACTTTTGAGGTATAAGCAATTAGGAAATAACACTTACTACCCAGGAACAAAAATTGTGTTACATAGTTTTAGTAATTGAATCCCGGCAAAGCTGTGTATATAGATGCATGAATCACTCGCTCGGGATTAGTGTGTTCGGTGAGGAGAGAATGAGAGTCGGGAGAAGAATTAAAGAGAAAAACAATTGCTACGCGTGCTAGTTTTAGACTATGATACACATTTATTGTTCACTGTGTTTTGTTTGTCTGTTTCTTTTGGCTAACATGCTGTTTTGTTTGTTCTCACAGAGGTAGTAAAATAGGCAATCAAATAGCACACAGAATCTGTTTCCTCATGCACATGTGACACAGCACAGAACACATAGTTTTGATTATGATAGCGAAGCAAAGGCTTGTTTAAACTACTGATTTTACTTTGTGTGAAATTTAAAATCAGTAGCCAAAATGTAGTTGGAGATGTCACGGAAGCGAAAGGTGGAGGCGTAACACAGAAGATTCCAAAATCATTAGCCAGATGACTATTTGTTCAGTGATTAATTTTGATGGCAAAGCAAAATAATATGTCTTATTTGCAGTGCAACAGTTGTAGTTATGAAAGATTATTACATACGTCACTATGACACGCTGCTGAAAGCAACGTATTTTGAGTTTACTGGAAATGAAAGAAGCTATGGAGTCTCAATGAAAGGTTTTTCTGAAAATGAGAAGAAAAAATTGAAGTGCTGTGGATGCCATGAACAACACAACCATAGGAAAAAACTGTTAACTTCAGGAAGTCATGGAAAGTGCAGAATTACTTTGGAAGAAACTATCTGGGATTACAAAAGAGAGTGCATCATATATGACTGGACAAAAGTGTGGTATTGTGATATTGAGTTTTTTAGTCAGTGTTCTAGGAAAGCTGCTTATAGTTATATCTGCCTATTTATGTGCTATACAATTTCACGTTAGTGAATCAGTGAATCAAACAAACAAATCTGTTGAATTGATTCACTAAACTGAATGAATCAAACGAATTAAGTCTGTAAAAAGAATCAAACTGCACAGCACTATTTTTCAGGACAGAAAATGGGGTTTAAACAGCGTGCCTGTCAGTGGTTAAAGCTTGGTTTCCATACGCACTAATAAATTATCACTTTAATGCACGCACTAAAATTAACATCCTTTAGTAAATACCAGGTGAATACAGCCTATCTCATTATTCGAAGCTGGATGCTCATTTACATACATCAGCATGCATTACAGTTAAAATCACATATTCATTCTGATTACCATAGTGTGAAGCACTGAATTTGGTGCGCGCCATAATATGCCAAGTATCACGTGTGATAATGAATACAATTGCAATAGAAAATACGGAAATCATTAACGTGCACACTAAATGCAATTGTCACGCACCATAAAATTTAGCACCCTTTAGTAAATGAAGTCTACTGAATGTATATTCAAAACTTTTTGTACCTGTGTTTTCAATTAACTTTATTTTGGGATTTAAAAAAAAAAATGTTATTTACGAATACCATCAGTCAACTCTCCCGTCTTGATGTGTTGTTGACATTAAAATTTAATCTTTACACTGCCTTTTCTTGCCAGGAAAAAAAAAATCTATCAACCACATCTGTAGGAAATATTTTTTTAAACTATGATGCCAGCAATGATTAAATTAATTATCTAGTTCAATGAAAGGTTAAATGCAAAACTATTTAAAAATCTAACAAATAGCATGCATGCTTAATTCAAAAGAACAGCTGAATATATATATATATATATATATATATATATATATATATATATATATATATATATATATATATATATATATATATATATATATATATATACACACACACACACACACACACACACACACACACACACAATATATATATATATATTTTAAAGGAATTTGGGCTTTGGCAAAATGTGATAAAAAAATAAGTTAAAATATTGTTGTTTTTGTTCCTGAGAATTTATTTTATAGAGAACATATGCTGTGGTTAAATAAACACTAGACTGGTAGTGTAGTGTGTTGCTGCTAAAAAAATGCCATTAGTTTGTGGTGGTACTGGGGTTGGTGCTTGACTTTCTTCTAATCACCTCCTGGAGGAAGAAGAAAAAGTCAAAGGCTGCCAAGATCAATTGAAAAACTATATCTGAACTAAATCCGTGAATTTGTAGGTGAGATTTAGAAATCTAAAACTCTTTTTACTGTTGGTATGAGTGGAAAAGGTTTAAAACAATGGAATACGTTTTTATTTACTACTTTTCATTAATGTTATTTGGTTTCCAGTTCTTGTCTTTTTTCTGTTTTTAACACATAATTGAGAAACGTTTACTAAAACATTTATTCTCAGCAAGGTTCATAGCCACAGGCATCACTGCTGAAGATCATTTCTAGTTATGAGATAATGAACCAAGGCAGCTAAGTATGGTCTTTAATATTCAATCTTTCATTATCACAATCACAGAATAGATTGCTGAGAGGTGAGGGGTAGTTGGGAGAGTTCTAAAATTATTGAGTTAGCACTAAATATTGTAGTTTCCATTTTCCAATTTCCGAATGATACAAACATGAATCTGTGCATGAAGGTGAGTACCATATTCCTTCCGATTTAAGCTGCCATTGAATTTAAGATGCAGCCCAATTTACCACCCTCAATTTGAGGATAAAATAAAGCATCAAATAAATATGCATTTACAAAGATACAACCTCAATTATGCTGTAGTATCATACAAAACTGACACAAAACAGTGTTGTTGTATATTAACCACAGAGCTTGTTTATTGTGCATGAAAAATTCTGGTATACCTTAAGAAGCTTGGTTTGTTGTTGCTGCCTGTATATTCTGGCAGACGCCTTTGTTGTTTTTTCTTGGCAGTCAGTCATGTTGCTGTTTGTGTACTCGGGTAGTCACATCTCTTGTTGGCGATTTCAATACACACATCACTATACTGTACTTGAATTTAATAAGCAGGCTATTTTTGAGAAGCAAAAAAATGGTTTAAAAAGCAAGTCTTAAAATCGAAGGAATAGGGGAATACATTAAACTCTTCTAATTCAATTACATTATCTTCCAGTCCATTGCATCTGCTTTTAAATGAAAGCTAAAAAAATTACTCTGCAGGTAACAAAACATTAATGTGTTCAGTGATTTGTATAACAGTTTTCAACATGTGATCTGTCTTCATTATTCTGTTTTTCACAGAGAACCTTGAGGAAGGGGTCTACTTATTCAAAGGGAATTCCATTGCAGCCTTAGTTGCTTTTCAAATGATGGCAAACAACTTAACTTTTTGGTACTCAGTATTTAAGATTCATACAGCGTTAGTCTGCACAGGTATGAGCTTGTCAATTATAGTTATGTGTTGTGAGTCACATATACATTGTGCTAAAAAGGAGCATACCAATTAATATTGATAAAAATGGGGAAAACTATGTTGTATTTCTGAAAGGAGATTCTACCCTCTAACCCACATATGTAATCAAACTGCTCCTATAAATAACCCTATCGCCCACGCCTCCTTATCGTTTCTCTGTGTGGTTTTGTATCCCCCGATGGTGTCTCTTACCTTCGCATTATGGACTCGACTCTCCAGGGCATGCTGCAATTTCATTCTACTGCATTCCTTCATTACTACAGTTCCGGAAGACCAGCAATTACCAGTCCAGTTATTCTGTGGCCAGACGTCCTCATTCCAATAAACTTCATGCTCAAATTCACAAAGGTAGGAATGTAAATGTGGTCATATTGTTACATCTTGAAAATTATGACATTGAGTTCTGCACTGCGATACCTTGCATGTGAAAAAGTAACTTTTCCAGAATTTGTTCATTTTAGTTCATAGAGTCAGCTCTGTGACTCATATCTAATGCTTCGTCAGAAACACATCAACATGTTATGGTAGCCGAATGCGAGAGCGATGCACGCACAACAAGATCACAACGCAATATCCAAACTCTACAAACAGTGTTTCCAAAAGCTGCATTATACTTTCACTTTGCCATATTCATACACAGTACTCAGTTCAGTTCAGTATGCATACCTGCCAACATTTGGAAACTGTTCAGCGGGCGGGGGGGGGGGGGGGGTGAAGCTAACTAAATTTCCAGATTATCCATTGCCTCTCATATTTACTCTAAAGCATACACATCAAATCATATCGCAGCAGTAGAGAGGAAACAATACGCTACTCCAATATGACCGGATATGACATGTATCTGAGACTGGGTCTTGTGAACACAATCCCTGTGGTACCTAGTGCTGGGGGTGCTGTGCTGCTCTGTGCTGGGCTGTGCTGTGCCGTGCTGTGTGAGTGGCTCCTTGCATCGCTGGTCCATACTGTCCAGTGCTGGGCGGTGCTGTGTCGTGCTGTGAGGTTACTGTTGGAGGCTGCAGCGTTCTCAACACTACAACCCACCCCGCTCCAACAGGTCACCAATACCCTCCTACCTCAGATCAGATGTAATATTATTCAGAACAGCAGAGCTACACAAGGTCTTATGAAAAACAACCTCAGAAATGGCAAATGTAGACCAGTTCTAAGACTTTCCAAAAACATGGAAATATTATTACCCTGTGTGACGGAAAGACAATGAGTTCTGGTGGTAAATCTCCCTCCCGACCTGTGAGGGCGCTAAAGAATGGAAGCAATAACTGCAAGCAATAAGGCAGCTGCAACCGTTTACCAAGATGTCATACAGGATTGCATATAGGGGCCAGGGTAACCTGTTCGTTTCTGTTGGGACTGTGCCCTGTTTTGTTAATCCGACGCTTTACACATGGTCGTGTATTGCCGGGGTATTATTATTTAAAGGGTCACCAGACCTGGAAAACAAATAAAAGCACTTTCCAACAGGATTACAATTGTCTGCTTTTCACTCCTGCACTGCATCACCGCTACACCTGTTCCCCATTCACTAGCCACTTTGCCATACCCTTTCACAGAAAAAAAGGTGGCCCTGTGATAGGGAGCGAGAAGATCGGAGCTGTAAATCTCCCTCCCAACCCAAGAGGGTGCTAAGCAGAAATACTTGCACGCCTGTACCGAGTGCCGGCTTGGAGAGAGGGACAGAAACGGAAGTCGGCCATCTTAGTGCAGGGCAGAATGACCACATTAGGGGACAAGATTACTGTGATCAGCTATGCTGCATTAACTGGCAGGTGTGTTGAGTTGCGCTGATCATGGGGTGGAGTCTTATAGTCGGGGCCTTTGAGATAACACTGAACCTGTGTTGCTGAGCCATGTTTTTGTTTGTCTATTGTCAGGACTGGGGTCAGAGTGATTTATCACTCCAAGGAGCTGCTGGGCTACTGCCAACACTTTCACCTTGGACACCACACACCCTGCACAACTGAACTGGATACTTCAACACCTGAGCATTTGCACTTTCCAGCACACCAAAAGTACCCATGACTCTGTGCTCCCAGTCACCCATCCCTCAAACTGCCCATTACTAAAGGAGTCCTGGAATTCCTCGTCAATGTTCTTCACTTCAGTGCAGCGAAATGACTTCCCTGACCCAGGCTTTCGATCCCTTTGCTGACCTCTGCATCAGAGATCTCCATCTTCATTCTCCGGTCATGTATTCTTTCCATTTAAAATTGTCCTTTTTATGCTCTTTCCAGCTACCTGTCAATGCGCCTGGCTGCCAGTGCATCTGAACCCTTCTTCCTCACCCCAGAAGGATCAGTCGTTTCCAGGAATCGGTTCCTTGACCATCTATACACATCTCTCCTACTTACTGATTTCCTCCCGATAATTACTCCAGACATTCCTGTAAGAAAACAAGGCCTAATATGTTCTTAATATCTATTGCAACCTGAGAGTAAAAATTATCAGTCACAACAACAATTTCAGTAATCAAATTTTAGGTTTACAGTAATCAGGTTTTATTATTAACATATATAGGTACAATTATACAGAGAAATTCACTACTACTAGAGTTTATGAATTAACCCTGATACAGTAACAGATAAAGTAAAAAAGACTTAGCTATTTAGCTCTGGACAGTTGGTGTGATGTCAGCCACTGTCCTGCATTTTCCAACTGTAAGTGTGTTTAACATTGTAACAATACATAAACCCACAAACACCACCCTAACCCACAATAGATACATTCTACCACCCCACAAACTGCGGCACATTCCTCAGATGATCTCATAAGATGAGAGAGAGAAAGAGAGAGAAGGGGGAAGGTGTGTGAGAGAGAAAAAGATACAGCGAGAGAGAGAGAGACCCAGACAGACAGACACACACACACACACACACACACACACACACACACACACACACACAAACAAACTGTGACGCCCACGCACACAAGAATGGAAATAAGACTAGCACTTTAACTCATTCCTAGCAACCATTACATGTATTGAACTAATTTGGTTATCAGCAAAAAATAGTTAGTCAATTAAATGATTATTACATGTATATTACAAATACTAAAATTGTCAAAATACCAGATATTGCATTCCTTTAGAATTGACACTGCCACTTCAAGGAACATTTCTCCACATTTGATAAAGACATTGGGGCATACGAATTTTATGTCACTAAAGAAAGGAAATGATCAAAAATGACTCAGAAATTCTAGTAGCACAAAAAACTCTGTGACACTAAAGAAAGGAAAAGAACGTGCAGGGGGAGTTTTTTTTTCTGTTCCTCCTGTCGCCTTTCGGTGAGGAGGGTTTATTCCTTCCCTGAGTGCTGGGTGGTTTAATTCTGCAAGGTGAAGGAGCTTGAGGTGGGCCTATCCTGGGGAAAGTGGTCTCGGTCCACTTGCCCTGCCTGCTGGAAAGATATGTTTGGCCCTTTTTTTTTTCTTTTTAGGTAGTTCAGCGAGCAAAAAGGGATGGCTGTCCAGCTGCAGCGGACAGGCCCAGATCAAACCATGTTCATTCTAAGCGGGTCTGTAGTTGGGGGGGCCCGAATGCCTCGTCTCTTGCCTACCAGCAGATAGGTTTGCCATTTTTTTTAGCATTTTTTAGGTAGTTGGCTAGTGATCAGACCCTAAATGAAAAAATCCATCACTTAAATATGAAGTTTTACTCTATTCTACAAGTGACATTTATTTTAATTATGAGTGGCACAATTATTTTTCGTGTTACAGGGTAGGCTAGGCAGGCTCGTCTTTTCGGGGGAAGGTGGCCCAGAGTCCCACTTGTCCGGCCCAATCAATCATCAATCAGTAGTCATCACATCCAAATATCTGTTGATTTTATTTGCTCTTATCTTCAAAGTAAAATTAAAGTAAAAATTAAAATAAGAGCAAATAAAAAAAAAAGTAAAATATGATGCACAGAAATTGACTAAATGGACTATGAGCTATTGTTCTCTCCTCTTTTCTACAGAACTGTTCCTTAAAATTATGACCATGTTGATTAAAGTGTAAAAGCAGATGAACTGGAGTCAAATGGGAACACTTATATGTCTTGTACAAATCTAGTAGCCACTGATTTGATTGTATTATCACTGCGAATAAGTAGGCTTAAATAACTCAAAGTATTTTTTTTCTTATTGTTGTTTTAAAAGTTAAATTCCACATGCTACTAATGCTAGCCTGCCGTTTAAGTCCTTGTATTAAGTTGAAGAAATTCCCTTTGTATTCTGTTTGAAGTTTGTGATAAATATTTCCTTTGTTAGGATTGAATGCTCATTTTACTAATGTTTTTTTTTTTTTTTTTTTGTTTTTTTTTTCTCCTAGTGTTTTGTATTTGCTATGTATCTGAAAACAGTGGGGTACCACAGGGAACTTTTGATAGTTATTTTGGCAGTTTGAATGCTCATTTAAGGTAATTTACTACTTTTATTATCTGAATTATTATAAAGCTAAATTACTTGGCTTGGATCATTGTAATTCTACTTGACTGAGAATGTTGCTGTTGGACTAAAAAACATTGTGTGAGGATTGTAACCTGTATGTAACAATTCAGGGACATAACCTTTGCTCCTGTTGAATAATGATGCATACATTACTTCACTTGTAAAGCATATAGTATCATTCAAAAATCCATAGACATTGTTTTTGAAATTGGGTTACTAAGTGTACAGCTGTAGATGTGTAACTATACGCCATGCTTCACTACATTTTGCATCATAAACCAAGTAGAGGGAAAATTTTGCAATGGTCTTACTGGGAACAGGGACTATAAAAAGGTTAGAAAACAACCTTCCATATTTATTAGAAACACTTTACTTTTTATTATTATTATTATTATTATTATTATTATTATTATTATTATTATTATTATTATTTATTTATTTTACTTACAGTTGTATACAAAAAATGCATATTAAGAATTATAGTACAATTAAGAGCAAGATACAAAATACAATGACTTCAGTCCTAATATCTATCCTGTGCACTGTATCTCGCAGCAATATATATTTCCAACATATTCCTGCTTGTTTTTATATATTTATTCACACATCATGGTTCAGAATTCAGCTGGGGAATATAAGTTAGAGTAATATTTTTGTGGAGAAGCGTTCGTCAGGAGAGCATAGTGAGTGTGCATCATAGTGTGTCCATATCATACTGCTTCCTGCAATGCTGATCACTTTCTGTTTGCACAGAGGCCATTCATTTCACGCAGAGCAAATGCCTAAGAGTAAAAGTTGAGGTAGTTGTAAAAGAAGGATTTGGCTAAAGGAGATTTGGCCATCAAAGGAGAGGTTACTATCCTGAAGTACACCAAGGCTTCGTACAGTGGGGGAAGGCAGCAGCAGACAGTTTCCAAGGTTCAAGGCAGCAATGTTGAGATTCCTGAGTTGTTCAGATTTGTTAATGTTGAGCTGAAGAAAATTGGCAGACATCCAGGCTTTGATGTCTTGGATGCAAGCTGAGGGTGAGACCTTGGAGAGGGACATCCAGGGTCTAGTTTTATAGAAAGAGTGAAATATGAGGCCTTGTTGGTGGATTAGGTGACCCAAGGGAAGCATGTAGATGTTGAAGAGAAGAGGCCAAAGAACAGACCCTAGAGGGACACCACAAGTGACAGGGTTTGTGTCAGCACTGCTTCCATCATAGAAAACAGACTGTATGCACCCAGATAGGTAAGAGGACAGCCAGGAGAGACAGGTTCCAGAGATCCTAGAATACTTCTGAAGGTGGTCAAGAAGAATGCTATGATCTATGGTATCAAAAGCAGTAGTTAGGTCAAGGAGGACAAGGACAGAGGGAGCAGCAGCATCAACATTAAGCAGAAGATCATTTACAATCCGGAGCAGAGCAGTTTCAATACTGTGATACGGCCGGAAGCCAGACTGCAGAGATTCAAGCAGATTGTTATCTGTGAGAGGTTTCATCAGCTGGCTGACTACAGCCTTTTCAAGAGTTTAGGAGAGAATAGCTGTTGTACTGGGAAATGTTATCTCATTAAACTCAGATATTGAAGTTATAACTGCAGAATAATGTAAAAGTGCATTACTACTGGGTGAGTACTGTTCGGTTTAACCTTAGCAATACTCAATGCTTTATATCTTAGATATGTTGAAATGCAATTCCTTAATTTTCCCTGCTATATCTCACTGTTCTTATGCCACTATTTTTGGGATGGCTCCTGTTGCCCTTCTCGATCCATTTTCAGTGATTCAGCATACTCCGTGGACATATCTCTAATTTGGCCATTTTATGAAATAACCATGACACATTTCTAACTGTATGTACTATTGTACAAACATGGAAATATAACTAAATAAAAGTATGGAAAACATTAGCTTAAGTGGTTTTCTATTATTTGAAATACTGTTTGACACCAGTAATACAAGTTCAACGTCTATTTGCCCTAGTATGTCTCCGTAGATTAAGTTGGATGAAAGACCTTTTTGAATCAGTCTTTGGTGAATGGTCAGTATCCAAGCGTAATGTGCCTTGAAGTGTTAGCTGGAGAATGGCCAGTGGTTTTGAGCAATGGACTCAGCAGATCTCAAGGGGACAATGGGAATTCCGGTGCATACATTTTATCTGATTCTCACAGCTTTGCAGTGTTTCCATATCTGGTAGAATCAAAGCTGTATAAAGAGCAGAGTACAACCTTTTTTCAAAGTTAAAAGAGCCTGTGACATTTTAATACAGTGTTCTGATAGATGTAATACAAAAAGTTATTTTGTCAGAACAAAGCCGTGATTTACTTAAAATACTTTTAGATTAATCTACATAATAATGCTGCTGTAGGGGAAATACAGACTCCAGACCTCTTCCAAGTTCATAGATTGAAGTCTATTATTTATATGGAAATGTATTTTATTCATGTGGCTAGATACTAGTCTGACTAATACAGTACAGGTACACTTATTGGTTAGCAGAGAAATTACAGGTCTCTCATCTGTATGATGGCTTTAACCCCATCCCTGCCAAACTTGCATTCACAAAACTTTATTAAACCTGAAACACACACACAGACTATTTACAAGATGGGCTTCTGTCCAGCCACAGTCTGGTTATAATATTAGGAAGTAATTGTTCTTCCTTGTGATTTTGTAATGCAAAGCGCACAAAAGTAAAAGTCATTTACTTTAATGAATATTGATTCAACCGGAAACTTTATCGGAGGTTTCCGAAGGTTCACCTGATAGAAAGAGGGTTACTTGTCAAAGTGAGTTCCAGTATCACAGAAGTGCATCTAGTCTGTTGTACCACCTGCATGCTAAACATGCTTTCACTTCTCAAAATACACTTTCTAGTAGCTCTTCTGCTACAGACAACAACAATACAACAACAAATGAAACTAATCAGTTTCGACAGAGTACTCGTTTAGAAAGTCAGGATCACTGCAAACCCATGAATCAAGCAAGTACGATAGTATTACCAGTGCTGTTGCAGATCTATTAACACTGTAGTTTTGTTTTATTTCAATAACCAAATTAATTTTAAACTATATGATTTACAATTATGGCGCATATAACCTTTACTCAGTAAATGTTTTGTTTTATTTAGGCAATTTCAAATTATTAATAAAAGGCAATTTAATTGATGTCATTTTTAAATGGCAATGAAAAACCTCAATTTATGAATAAATGAAACTATAAAGGAACTGATTATTTTAAATGCAGTAAGGTGAGTCATAAATTGGCTCTATTGTGATTTAGCAGTTGTTTCAAGCAATTTAACAACAAATGCTTGATGGTAAAAAAATATGTAAAACTATGAAGAGGGCCTGTGATGGGATGCCCTGCCCCTAGATATGTGTGTGCTGTATTATTATTAGTATTTTTGTTGTTTTTCATTAGAATTATTGTTTGTTTTGATATATGGATTGTATTTATTCATGAAGGTGGACGATAGCCAGCCATCATTATTGTTTGATTCGGCAGTGAGAGGGTCAGCTTCCTCTTCTTGCCTTCTCATGCAGAATGTAGAAGGTGGCTAGGAGTTACCATTGTCAATTATGTCATTAAGTCCTGGCCACCTGATATATAAGGACCTGCTTCACCTCTGTTGGGGGAGAGTGTTTAAGAGTAGAGAATGGGAGTAAGAGGAAATACAAGAATCAATACAAAGACATAACTGCTACGCATGCTGGTTCAAAACCAGCATGATACTTGTTTCAATTATTTTCTTATTTTCTATTCTGTTTGGCCAACATGTCTTTTTGTTTTGTTTGTTCTGTGTTCCCATTTTGTTGAACCCTTTTTTAGTTTAGTTCATTTATTAATCAAAGCGCTACAGCTCCTTTGATACCCCAGTCTGTCTGTGTGTGAGCTGCTTCATCCTGGTCTGATGTCACTGCTCAAGTCATCTCAGTCACAGTGACCAACCAAAAAAATCCAGAATCCAGAAATAGGAAAAAAAAAAAGGCTTTTATGATGGTTTGTTTTTTGGTTATTATTATTATTATTATTATTATTATTATTATTATTATTATTATTATATTATATAATATAATAATAATAATAATAATAATAATAATAATAATAATAATACTTAAATTGTTAAATGAGATAGATGCAGTAATTGTATCAATTAAACATGGGATTAAACCAAGATTAACTGAGATAAAAAAAAAAATCTTAAGATTAATCGCACTTAAAAAAAAAAAAAAACAATAGCACAAAAAAAAACCAATGACAAAAGTGTAGAATATTATTTCTAATCATATTGTATAATTGTTAATAGCATAACTAATAACATGTTTATAATCACTTATAACGGATCCCTAAAGTGTTACCGAAATAAATGGCTCTCACAGTTCTACAAACATCAAACAGACTGTAACCCTTTAGATGTTGTTTTGTAGAAAAAGTGTTGCAGCACTTTACACTGCATATTTTTGTTGTTGTTGCTTTTTTGTTGTTTTTGTACTTTAAATCAATCACATTTCTATTGGATTAGGTTTACTACTGACAGTAGCAAGTGTCCTATAAGGGTGAGAACAGGTCCTCTTGTTCACCAACGCATTATATTCATGTTCCTCAGTCAACACTAAAGCCTGATTTAGCTGACCCTGTAATCAAGTGCTGTAGATGTTCTGCTTAGTAAACAGGCTATGCTTTATAACAAGTTGCAGTGCATATGAATAAACATACTGTTAGGATGGTGCAAAGCTTTTTTTGTTTGAGAAAGAGAGGTCTAGATTGAACATTTGAATCACTTCCACCATACATCTAAAATGAATGTGACCAGTGAAAAGAAACCTATAAACAAACTAAATAGACTACAGTTAATACAATATTTTGCCATCATTTGCCTAATTGTAAATCATTTTACATCACCATTCCTTTGCTCTGAGCAGCACAGAGTAACTTAAATGAGTTTCTGATGTGTTGTTAATTGTGATGCAACATTCTGGGAAGAACTAAGCTGTCATATTTTATTTAGCTTTCTCTCCAGCTTTCTAAATTGCACAGCATTGTGCCAGTAAAGACCAACAGTACAGCATCCCTTGTTTTTGGCTCCATTAAATTTACAGGCATTCTACACATCAAATCACATTGGAGCAACAAAGGTGAAACAACATTCTTCTGCAATGTAACTGGACAATGAAGTCTGTCACTGAAATGAGGAACTGTCCTGTATGCGTGTACCATCTTGTCAGTGTTGGGATGGGCGTTACCACTTCTGTGCAGCTGATTGAAGGAGAACTAGCAGCAAATTACAGGACAAATAATGGGATAAAATAAAGCTGCTGAGTACTAATGCCAGTCCATTTCCAGACCACATGTGATGCATGTTTTCTGGCTTCCGACACCAAAAGAGAAGAGAATAAGGCTTTTATAAAATAAATGCTGTTGGTTTCATGTTGTGCTCACTGCAGTGTCAGCTCAAACCTTGACCACCTTTTTATTTGTTCCAGAACACATCTGCTGATGCTTTCAGTTTTCTGACATTTCTTTAAAAAAAAAAAAAAGAAAGAAAATATCCAAGGGATTTTGGGTCAAATTCCAGCAAATGTATGTGCACAAAAAACATCACTAACAAAAAAAGCTGTGCATTAGTTTTGAGCTGTATTCAGCCTGCAATGAAAAAAAAAAAAAAAAACTTGCAACTTGGCTAAAATACCCAGCTACTAATAATGAGAATACCTTAAAAGTCTCTGAGGATTTTAACCAGGAATTTATATGAGGTAATTTTGTTTTAATAAACACTACTTATCCACTTCAGCTAAACCGATATGTCATATCTAATTTGCGGTCTGGTCCTTCTCGTTCCCAGTTTGACATATTGTGTTGACTGAGGCACAGGGAAGTAGGGGGCATAACCACAGGGTTGCACAATAAGTAAATGACTTAGCTTAGATTTAAAACCAGACTTTCTTGGCCCCTGTCAATTTCTGAGACACAATAGTAAACCGATTTCAAAAAACCACTTGCAGTATGATCGTTTCCATTTCTCTACTCTTTTCAATTTCTCTACAGTTATTAACATCTCCTGCCAAACCCATCAGCTAACATGATTACATTAAGTCAGGTCAAACCATGCCACTGGGTATTATCTATTTCAGGGGTAGGAATCCTCGGCACCTCCAGATCTTTAAAAAATAATGTATTTTAAATACAATTACAATTGATTGTGTATGTTGTATAATTTGCCATGTCAATGAGTCTTGAGCTTCAGGTTCATGGTCATTAAGGATACAGTGTAGACATGGTTAATGTACAGTGTAGACATGGACTTTGCTCTAAGTATACATACTATAAATAGAAATATGAATGTTCTAACACAGTGGTTGTCTGTGGGAAACTATTGGGTGGCCACTAGAAGAGCATCAGAATACAGTGCAGTAACGCAGGGCTCTGATAATAAATTCAGTTTTTCCCTAAATTATATTTCAGATTTCTCAAAAAGAAACTGCTGTGAACTTTTCTCATGGCATCTGTTAGAATGTCATCCCTAGAGAAAATAGAGCCACAATTGTTAATACAAACCTGCCAGTATCAGAAATACTTCATTAAAAAAAAAAAAGTGTTTTTCTTTCAATTCATAAAACACTGATGGTTTCCAGAAGACAACTTCCCACCCCACCACTATAACATGTGGATTTGATTCTGGATAAGTGATAATCTGACAGTGTTCTGAAAATAATGTGATAATGCTGCATGCAATCTGACAGTGCTTTCAGGCAAATCCTATTGTGCATAAACCAAAGAATGCCAATTTATTTTGTGTTGTACGATTCCATTAACATACTTTGCATTAAACCCAGCGGAATTGTGTCAAAGTACAAAGTAGGGATAAAGCAATGCATTTAAATTGTATTTCAAAATGTATAGTATAGAAGCATTATATTATGTAAAGAGCTCAGAATACGCCAAAATACTGGTACAACAGCTACATAACCAAAAACAGACATTTGAGGGAGGAGGTGCAGTCCCTAACATTTCCTTTAACAAACAATAATGATTATTGATTTAATGTTTTGATTCAATTGAATAGTGGTAATTTACTGCAAAGTAGTAAAATAAAATAAAATAATAGAAAATGGGTATTTACAATGTAGCTTTAGATCCTCCCAATAGTACTCAAAGAAATGAAAGAAGTTATTTACAAGCCCCTAACCAAGATCATGCAACAGGGGTTGTACTGACAGACTGGAAAATTGCAAATGTAATACCGACCCACAAAAAGGGAAACAAAACTGAACCAGTTAACTAAAGATCAATAAGCCTGACTTCTATTATATGTAAACTTATTGAAACTATAATACAATCCAAAATGGAAAATCACCTATATGGTAACAGTATCCTGGGAGACAGTCAACATGGTTTTAGAAAAGGGGGATCGTGTCTAACTAACCTGCTTGATTTTTTTGAGGATGCAGCATCAATAATGGATAATTGCAAAGCATATGACATGGTTTATTTAGATTTCCAGAAAGCTTTTGAAAAAGTCCCGCATAAAAGATTAATTCTCAAACTGAATGCAGTAGGGATTCAAGGAAATGCATGTACATGGATTAGGGAGTGGTTAACATATAGAAAACAGAAAGTACTGATTAGATCAGTATTAGGTCCTCTGCTATTCCTAATCTACATTAATTATTTAGATTCTGGTATAGTAAGCAAACTTGTTAAATCTGCAGGTGACACAAAAATAGGAGGAGTGGCAAACACTGTTGCAGCAGCAAAGGTCATTCAAAATGATCTAGACAAGATTCAGAACTGGGCAGACACATGGCAAATGACATTTAATAGAGAAAAGTGTAAGGTACTGCACACAGGCATTATAAATACCATATGGGAGATACTGAAATTGATGAAGGAATCTATGAAAAAGACCTAGGAGTTTATGTTGACTCAGAAATGTTTTCATCTAGACATTGTGGAGAAGCTATAAAAAAGGCTAACAAGATGCTCGGTATATATGGTGAGAAGTGTTGAATTTAAATCAAGGGAAGTAATGTTAAAACTGTACAATGCATTAGTAAAACCTCATCATGAATACCGTGTTCAGTTCTGGTCACCTAGCTACAAAAAGGATATTGCTGCTCTAGAAAGAGTGCAAAGAAGAGCGACCAGAATTATTCCGGGTTTATAAAGCATGTCATATGCAGACAGGCTAAAAGAATTGAATCTGTTCAGTCTTGAACAAAGAAGACTACACAGTGACCAGATTCAAGCATTAAAAATTCTAAAAGGTATTGATAATGTCGACCCAAGTGACTTTTTTGACCTGAAAAAAGAAACAAGGACCAGGGGTCACAAATGGAGATTAGACAAAGGGGCATTCAAAACAGAAAAGAGGAGGCACTTTTTTACACAGAGAATTGTGAGGATCTGGAACCAACTCCCCAGTAATGTTGTTGAAGGTAACACCCTGGGATCCTTCAAGAAGTTGCTTGATGAGATTCTGGGATCAATATGCTAGTAACAACCAAACGAGCAAGATGGGCCAAATGGCCTCCTCTTGTTTGTAAACTTTCTTATGTTCTTCTTATGTTCTTATAGACTATGTCCTTCGATTTTAAATTGAAGTGTATCCTAAACTCACATTCCAGACCAACACGTTGGGATCAATTTCAATGATATAAGCAGCGGCAGAACCACTCTGATATTTATAAATCATATTTTTTTTTAATTGAATTCAATTCATGTTAACAAGGTTAATAACTAATCCATTGGGGAAAGCACCAGAAGGAGTTAAAGAGCGACAGTATTAAGATCATTAAAAATAGACCCGATTAATATTGCAAAAAATTATTACTAATGTGGATTGACCTCTTTTTTAACACTTGTCTCCTTCATAGATTGTTTAACCAAGAGAACCCCAAGCTAAGCGCAGTGGTGATGCTGTAAATCTATAAACTAAAAAGGAAAAATGAATTTGAAGTGATTGTCATTATGTTCAGGTAGCATGTGTTGTAAAAGCATTAATTTCCCGTAGCAGCCAGTACTTCATTTTAATTGTCATTCTTCACTTTGGATGATAGAGGAAGCGTTCCATACTTTGTGCTTTATTGGGGGAAGTTTGACGTCAGATGCAAAATATTAAACCAGGAGTGAAATTGTATTTTACTGTTGCCCTATAGCTCAAATAAACTTCATCAGATACAATAAGCCCATTTGTCAGATATTCACATTTCCATAAAATGTATTTATAACCTCCTACATCCCTTTTTACTGTTTCTAATTTAAATCCAATTTCATGTACTCAGATGGGCTACAGTTTGGCTTTATACCTCTGATAGGAAAGAGGCTAATAAAAGACATTGGACACTTGTGACTTCGTAAGGTGTTACACTAAATTTATTCTAGGCAAAGCAGCCTCTTGACCTAGTTAGACCACTAATGCAAAACACTTTATCTCAACTGTGACTGCTTGTGAAAAGCTGCATACCTCGGTAGCAACGCTGCCCTGATTGAAAGGATTGGAAAAGGCTGGTGTCAATTCTTCCATAAAAATATATATAAAGTTGCTTATTGCACCATGAACTATATGTTTATAATAAATGTACCTCATCCAGAGATAAACCTCAACTTATTTTGGTTACCCTAAGCTGTCGTTAACATACCAGAGAGATTTGAACGACACTTTCCTCTATTTTTGTTAGCTTGCAAAAATTGCTGCCTTAGTTCTCTATTAAAACCAGATGCAATGTGAATGGTGCTGTAAAATATGGGAAAATATGATTAAGTAAATAGATCACCAAAAGTGGCTGGTTTCCTTATTATCTCATTTTTGATTTAAAGCAAAAAGACAAATTACATTAATGGGATCTTTCTATAACAGACATGATCTGAAGACTATACTTTCCAATTAGGAAAAATGTATTCTAAACGCAAAGGCTTGTCCTATTGTTTATCATTTGTGTAATGGATAACTATAATTATTTTTATTAGGACTGTATATGCACAGTACTTCTGTATTTAGCTTAAGAGTGAGAGAAAAATGTTGTCAAACTTACGAACACTGAACATATAAGCATAAAAAGAGGCCTAACAGTCCTGCATGAATAATAAAGGTTGCACTGCCTGAATCACACATGGGCATTACAATAAATAATAAATGTGTCAGTAAGTAACTGTATAAATAACATTAGAAGAAACTAGTAAAAAAAATAGATTTGACAAATATTTTAGCAAGAGTCTTCATAAATGTTTTCAGCATTATCATTCCCAAGCGGATTGATGACCCAAAATATATGAACAAAAATAATGTATCTAAGCAAATAGTTATCTGTAAAAATATATAACTGATGATGTGATTTATACATCACAAGAGCAAGCAGTGCTAATGGGTTGTTTTAAACTCTACTACAATTGACCCTTATATATTTTTTTAAAATTTTGGAGTAAAAAAAACTTTGAAAGCTGCCCTAACAAAATCACTTAGAACCTTTTGAGACTTTAAATAGTGAAAATAAACCCTAATAAACGGGAATCTGGTAAGAATTTGGATCTAATCAAAAGGACTGTGGGTTACATTTGGGAATATGGTTACAATTTAGATGTATGCCACTGTTTGGCCTTAAACTTTTCAGTTAAATTATTAAGACTGCAAGACATCTGATATTAAAAAACAGCTTAGCTTAACTGAGATAAACTGAACAACTGTTGAAGCTGCCAGTAATAATGGGTTATGATACAACCGTTCCCACATGGTACCCCCTTTTTCTACTGGTTGGGAAACAGTAACTGTTACTTAACAGAAGTTCTCAGACTGCAATATGAATGATCATGTTCTTTCATTTAGAGCATCTGTAGTTAAAATTAAAATGGAATTACTGACTGTGGCAAAGGCAGAGTATTAAGCAACAAGATTTCCAGAAAAAAAAATCTTAACCGGGTAAAAATGTATTGTTTTTAAGCTTTGTTTTGTAAGTTTCTTGACATGATATAAATATAGTTGCTTGGGCAAGATTTGGGTTGTATCTAGAAGTGACATCATGCTCTTTCCTACATATGTCTGTAACAGAAAACCCACCCTAATGATATTATTTATGAAAAATGCAGCTAGTTTGTTTTCAACCTGCTGTAAAAACCTTGCTAATGGCAGTACATCCAAACACTATATATATAGCTCTGGCCAAAAGTATTGAATCATCCTATAGAATTAACTAATTTTGCTTCATAAAGTCAAATGAAACCTGCTGAATAATGTCACTTTAGCATATTGAATTATATACCACTTTGTAGTTTTCCATATACTTAATGAAAAACTGACAAAAATTAAAAAATGTGACATTTCAATTTAAAAATCTAACATGCAAAACCATAGCTGTATATATTAGTTACCAGAACAAAAAAGAAAAACACTTTGAATTTACAATTTAAATGACGATTGTGAAGAGAGAAGAAATTTGGCAATACAGCATTAAAATCACAATACTTTAATTTAACAGTGATACCAGCTTTTAGAAGTGGGTAATTGCACTGACATATTCATTATGCATAATGACTGCAATAAACATATACCATAATCCTACTGTATGGACATTATAAATTAGAGTGGATTGCTAAGGAATTAAATTGTCATTCTCAGAAGTTAAAATTGTTATGACTGCATTTTATAACTTTTAATTATTTCAGAATACACTGACCCATCACCTTGTTACAACCAGCATCATATCTTTTTTGCTTACCTATTAGTGACTGAAACCTACATGACATATATTAACATGAATAAGATGTTAACAATCATGGCTTGTCAGGCACTACAGCAGTGACAATGGTGTTGGTCATTCCAGGAATGGCAATGCCCACGAGGATGGCATATTGCTGCTTCATCACCTCCTGCCGTTGATGTCCCTGGCATCTCGTCTCTTTACCTCAGACTTCCTCTGCTGGTCCCAGGCGTCCAGCATGGCAGCCAGTAGACTCAAATCCATTTTATTTTTTATCTTTTTCAAAATATTTTTTTTTTTTCAAAATAAACCTGCAGTTCCGTCTCGAGGGTTGACACCATATTGTGACTGGATAGCATTGGCAATGACACCCAGACCACAAATATAAAAAAAAAACAACAAAACAAACCCAGTCCTCTGCATCATTCCTTCATGCGGCAGAGAGAGAAATAATTCAAACTGTAAATCTCCCTTCGACCAGAAAGGACGCAGTATGCTTCCTCCTAGATGGCAACCTTGATAGTAGTCAGAAGCGGGAAGGTGACCGTATTAGGGGGAGCGTGTAGCTGCATGTACAGGGAAGGACTCCATTGCAATCAGTTGTGGGGCGGACATTGATTGGAAAAACTAAGGCGATGGGTTGATTATAGGGAGGAATTTTTGTGTACAATGGGGAAGCAACTACGTCAGTACTCACCCTTGCTCTAAAAGAATAATACAGACAGAGCTTGTGTTTGGTTTGTTAATGTTTTTCGTTGTGTCTTGCAGAGAAGGAGTAAAAGCCGGGAGCTGCAGCCATGGAGCCAGCACCAAACCCGGAGCATGTACCTCACAGCACAGCAGCACCAGCCACTCACCACTATTCCCAGAGGAAACGTGCACGGAGGATTGTGGTTTAGGAGCATATTATTTTGGTTTACATCAGGACTGTATCCTGCCATGTTCTCCCCAATACCATTGCTGGTAAAGGGGTGGCTTATTATTATTATTATTTACAAAATAAACACAGACGTTTCTGGGAAAGTACACCTGCCTGGCATTGCTTTACTGCACCACTGGCATCCTGTTCACACTTCACCATCACTATTCTAAACTAACACCCGTGACCACCCTTTTTATACACCTGTGGCTGTACATTCAATGTTTGGCCCCAGCTGTATTCCTACATGTTTTTGCAAGGAGGAATTTAACCCCCTCCTTGCCACCTAATATTCCTCACACACACCTGTGCACCAGCATGGGGTTTCACCTTGCCACAGGTTGTTTTGTATACTGTGTATTTTCACTTTTTGTTTATGAGAAACTGTTACTAAAACACCTCACAGCAGTAGGTGGTCATGGTTATCAATCTTACTGTTCAATTGTTGACATTCCATTAATTACCTTCTGGCCCTTAGGTCTTCATTGAAAATTCTGTGTTTCGCAAAGCCATTTCCCATAAGGTTCATCCTTTTTCATGAGATTGTACAGGATATACTATGGACTATTGGTCTTCAATCAGAAAGACCCCTTTCATCTTTTGGCTTTGTAAGTCATCTTTAGTGCATTTGTTATTAACTCATTCAGCAAATGGCAAGACTGATGATGAAGCAGTCTGAAGAGTTGGTCCATCAGTTCTTGAATTGGCACGTTTTATGTTGGCTAGATGCAAAATGCCATTATAAAAAGGAAATAAATTAAAAAACCCTACTTTAATGACAAATGTATTCTGAATTATTCACTATTTTAAATCTTTAAAAGTCATTAAGGACAAAATAAAGAAACAAATACACTGACTGGCCAAAAAAATGGAGACTTTAATATTGGACAGGACCAGGTAGCTCCCAGCGCATTGTTCAAATGGAAACAGGTGTTGTAATTTACACGCAACACAGATACAAACATGTCTCCGGATAGTGGGTGCTGTAGTGCATACAGTGAAAAGACAAACACAGTCAAGACAGTGGTATAGTGACAGGACAACACAGTCAGGACATTGGTGCAGTGTAATCCGAAGTTTGGTGCTGGCGTATAGCCACAGCTCCCAGTTCGTTTTAGCCGTCAAGTGAGAAAAAACAATGACAATTAGACTGACAAACAAACAAAACACAAAATGCTCACTGTACTTTGAGCTTCACTTTACACTCCTTGCAGTTTAACCATAAACCAAGGAACAGATCGCTAAGGCCACTTCCCCTAAATACCTTCCGTCACACCCTCTTTTGGTGGCGCGGCCAATCATGTATCCTCCAATCCGTGACTGACACATCACCTACCGCATTAAGGCGATGACTTCTGGTATCGTGACTCCACCCCCTTCCTGGATGTCCGGCTGCCAACTGACCCTGGAATGAAGTACCAAACCATCCATTACGGGCACTTTGCTCTGATTATACAGTGCCCTCACAGATCGGGAGGGAGATGGTTGATAAGGCTTCATTCGCACTCTGTCACAAGTACTGACCAACTTTAAAAATATATGAAAAAGGTCTGGTGTATGTAGAATTTTAACCTATAACCTTCACTTTGCAAGAGTGTTGTGTTAACTGTCATCAGTGCTACACACACGATTAGTTGAGACAAGCGGTATTTTGAAAGATGAAGTCAGTCAGCTGATTAGATTTTTCCGAGTCATCATTCATCTTCATCATCATCATCACCCTCATGCCGAGATTCTTGAGCTCTGAAAATGTTTGCCTTCATCAGTGTAACGCTCATTGTGGTCCCTATTGACACAGGGAAGTATGGTTTCCTCTCTCAATACTGGTTGATGAGAGTAATGCTATTTGTGGTCTCCACTAGATAAAAAGGAATTTGTGAGAATTAGCTGTGAGGTGCTTAGCTGTATTTGGTAAAAGTAAAGCATAAATAAATAAATGCATTAATAAAAAAATTAAAATAAATGAAGACATAGACATTTATTTCTTTATTTATTTATCTTGATATTTATTTTTCAGTATCATATTAACACTGCCATTTAATACTGTATGAAACGGAAATTTTTATATATATATATATATATATATATATATATATATATATATATATATATATATATATAGTAACAACCCAGACAATTGCTTTGTTGCAGACTTGCTGTCTGTTTTGTTTGTATCTTCTGTCTTTTATATATGTTACATGTATTGTAAGGGGAACGGGTCACGCTGTTAGCATGGGAAGGGGGAGTGAGTGAATAAGTGGGGAGAATGTGTGTTGTTGTTTTCGGGGGGTTGCAGAGCATGGGTGTGACTGGTTGGTGAGCCATGGTTATGGGGGTGTAACAGGGTGATGTGCTACGTGTGTGGGTAGTCACTGGAAAATACTGACAGACAATTGTAGTCCTAGTGTCACATTCAATAAAGATAAAAACAAAAACGAAGCTAAAATGTTTGCCACACAAAATGATGAGCGCTAGTCCCACTAAAAGGAATGTCCAGCTCCAGGAACCTACTACTCTACAGGATCCACATCCCCTAAGCTGACCCACTTCTGTTCTGTTGCTTCTGAAGTCCTGGCCTCCCAGTTACTCCGGGCCATTCCGACTGTCCTGGTTGGGCAATCATCTTCAGAGGCCCCGTCTTGCAGTTAACACTAGAACCGCCATGACAGTCTTTTGAACTATTTTAACAATTCAAATTTTAATTTCTTTGCATTTCTGAATTTCTCGCGCATGTCTGTGTTACTAAATATTCGAATTAAATACCCATATGGTCTTTCAACTGCAGAATCGTACAAATGAATAAGTTAGAATCACTTACTCCTTAAAAGCCAGAGCAGCTTTTTTAACCTCATATTGAAATCAATAAAATATAACCGACAATTAAGTCTGGCCTTTGTAATACAATCAAAGTCATTGTGAAAGAATGTATTATAATCCTGTTTAATGCTTGAAACACTGTTGAAAGTCATTCTACACATTCTATATTATTATTATTATATTATTATTATTATTATTATTATAAGCTTTCTGCACAGATTACTGACCATCGGGACTGATGCTAAACAAAAGCCAAAGACTTGCATTTTACAACACAATGAAGTATGGTTGATCAAATGGCGTGGCAGTATTCTGTCAAAGGTGGTTCTCGCAGTGGCCTGTGGCGGTTTTTAATAATGTTTTGGACCTGGCTTTTATTATGTACAAGGAGTGCACCGGGAACACTATCTCCCTGAGGGACTTAATTTTGCAGCTAGCCCTGGAGCTACGGCAGAAAAATTTTGATCAGAGAAGCATAAGCAGGCTTGCAAATCAACCTTGAGCCAGCACTGCACCCACTGGCACACGAAAGAAAAGGCAGTGGCAGGTTGCTGAATGCAACAGAAACAAAACTTTGGATGTCTGCGCCTGTTGTGAAAAGGTACATGCACTGGTAAAGCTGAAAAGCGTGTTTTCTATGTGGATTGTACTAATTAGACAGCTGTAATAGATGTGCCTTTGAAATCTGTTTCCCTCAAGTGCCTTCACATCGATTGTTACGTTGTATTTTGTTTTATGCTGTTTTTATAACAAGTTATATTTTATAATTTTGTACGTGCACACAGAGTTCTACACCTGTTTACACAGCAGTTTATTGTGTAATGTTTATTTTAATATAGTATTTTTATATTCATGTATTTATACTCTTTTTGGGAAAAAAGAGTAATTTTCAATGTACAGTTTTTTTGCTGTGCAGAAGCTCTTTTAAAATATATGCACCAAATGAACCTCTGCAGCAGTAGTTCCTGCAGAGCAGACGCTTCCCTTCTGGATGTAAACAAACACTCTCTCACTCCATGCCCTTCTGTATAGAAATGACCTTGAAGCAGCCCCGGGCTTTAGTGCAGCCGCTTTTTGAGCTCTGCAATAACTACATAACCACTACGCTACACAGTCACATCTTAACCCTTTGAACAGATTAGGCTACTATTTACATTTAGCCTATCCAAATGGCAATACATTGCCTCAATATAAGTTGAACAATTTTGCTATTCCAGCAGTGTGTGTGTGTGTGTGTGTGTGTGTGTGTGTGTGTGTGTGTTTTATAAGTGAAAACAAACAAAAACACATTGGAAATGTGAAAAAACACTAAGTTATCAAAAATGCCCAACGATTTAATTTAAAGCGGAGATATCAAAAACACAAGCCAAGTTTCAAGAAACGATTGGGGAAACCTTGGCCAGCACCAAACAAATAGGCACAGCTGTAAAAGCGGTGGGGGCCAAGGTTGCTCCAGTTGTCTGTATTAACTTGGCTTGTGTTTTTCAGGCACAATAAAAGCGAACCAAGCGCATGAAAAACAAGGTTGCCCCAATCCACTTTAAATGGCTGAACACTTTTGATAACTTGGCATTTTATTCACGTTTCCAATGTGTTTTTGTTTCATATAAATATTTTCAGTTGTCTGTTCAGCCACTATGAGGTTTGCTTTGTAATCAATTTACCTGACTCTGAGGTTTTCCCTGATGTTATTGTTATTCTGAGACCCAGCTGTGCCATAATAGTTACTCGAGATTCTGTATATTTAGTTACACTGTATTTTGGCAAGGACCTACTCTTAGTCTTTGACTTCAAGATCCTGAATTGTGGGAAGGCAAAGCCAATAACTGATAATGTTCTGTAAATGCATTATGTTATTTTCAGCCAAAACAGGCTTGAATAGCCATATGGAATTCCAAAAATATTAATATCGCACATCATTTAGACAAGGCCTAAAATCTACATGGCCGTGGAAATTCAACTATGAGTTAAAGGCTTGTTTGCATATTTCTGCTATATGCCTTACATAAAGTGTGCACCATGGGTATCATCACCTGTGGCTTCACTGGCCCTAATGCAACACACCTGTACTTTGGAATAATAAAAAAAAAACAATAAGAAAGAAGAGCCAAAACAAATGATTCACAGTTTTACTTTTAATATTACCACATGGTGTGTGGTACACATAGAATAAATGACTAATACCCTGAAAATTAAACCACACATTCTATGCCAGACATAACTGACTTATCTACGGCTTGCTAGTTCTGAGTGCTGGCATCAAACGTGTGGCTTATCTGTACCACATGTTTGTTGCTGGTTATTCAATATTTAAGCCACAGATAATAGTCATCAAAAATACATGATAGCACAATAAGCTTAAGAATAAGACTCTAGTGGGCCACATAATAACTAATAACATTACAACAGTAGGAGCAGTAGATAGAACAAATTTAATACTCAGTTTGATTGAATAGCTTTTACATGATGTGTCAGTGAAGCCCAAAAGCCCACCAACAGAATATAAAACATTCAACCACATGGCATTTTCCAGTTTATTTTGTAGCCACTGTTTATAGCTGGAGGTAACAACTAATCATGTAGATGCTTTTGTGCATTGAAAACTAATTACATGTAGCTGGTGCCGAAATAAGCACACTCACTACTGCTGCCAAGTATTACAGCAGTGCATTTGGCAGTCATTCTCCTTGCGTGTGATGCATAACCTAACAGATTTTCAAACAAACATTCTGGAAACAATTAAAGTAAGCAAGCAGCCCCTATTCAAATACCGTTGATGTTTCAAAATGCCTTTTTGGTCACCCACAGCTATTTAAGAAAAAAAAAAAGCAATTCCTTGAAAATGTTCATGCCCTTAGGCGCTAGAACAGTTTAATGTTGTGGATCATTAGGAAGCATATAGATTTGCGTTAAAATATAATTGTTTGGTTTACAGTCATTTGAGAATCAGGATTGAATTAAGTCCACAGCTGTGATTTGTAAGAATCGTGAAAGCTATTCCAGTCAGATACTTAGTATTGTGTGTAGCTGCTTTAGGAGCCAGCTATAAATACAATATGCCAGTGTGGAAGACAAGCTGGAGCATAAATAAAATAAACAACAAAATACCAGACACATAATTTCATAAGTAAGTCCTTAAGTTTACAGTCTCATTGTCCTTTATCATTAAAAGGGAAAGGGGGGAAGGGCTGGTATCACTCAATAGATAACCTTGAAACAAATTTGAACAAGAAAAAAATATCCAACCGAGTTATTCTGCTTTTGTAGTAAACTGATTTTTTTCAAAATCAAATGAGCAAGCTGTCCACCGGTACATTGTATTGCAACTGTTAAAATTTTTGTTTTTATACATTTGGCAAGTAAGGATATTTTACACAACCTTGGGACTATAACTGGTGTACATAATCCATAACAGCAAGGTGGTCTTAGTATTTAAGGTATATTTATATTTCAGGCAATGGTCTTCATTGTGGAGTGGCTGGTGAGCAAGGTTTCGCTGTATGTAAATACTAGGGCTGTCACTCGATTCAGATTTTTGATTGGTTAATTTATGGGCATAGTTGATTAATCGGTAGATTAATTGGTAGATTCACTCGCCTGAAACCATGCCAGGCCAAATGAAGGAATCGTGCAAAAATAAATGCATCTGTTGAAATGAACTTCGTACATCCAACTTAAACATAAAAACTCCCTTTTCACCAGCAGTTTTAAACTTAGTAAAGTCTGCTTTGATTGTAGTAAATGCAGATGTGTGTGTGTGGGTGTGTGTAGCAACAGCAAACCAGATACGAAGTGACGCTGAAAGCCTCGCGAACATTCTTGCTCAGCAGGGGAGGTTGGGAAATGAGTTAAAAATGCCCAGCCATAAAAAAATATTATTAAAATATATATTTTTAAATAGTAAATAGTGACAAAAAAAAGAAAAAAACTTTGATTAATCTGTTAATTGGTGCAGCCCTAGTAAATACAGCTTGTTTAAAACAGTTGAAAAAGCTTCCATAAAAACTAAACATTATTTAACTGTAATAATGTTTATAAACATGTTCCTAAGATAATATTAACAGGTTTTGTTTTACATTTAATTAAGAGTATTGTTTGATATATGATATTTTTTCCTTTGCTTTGACTTTGGCTGTTGCCTGCACAGAACAAACACTTTGACAAACATCAAATCAACTCACAATCATGTTTTTTTGACAGCATTGCAGAGCAGCTAAAGTTATATATCCAGTAATATTGTTCTGAATAGAAATACTAGCTGTTATTTCAACAGAGGGGGATCATTTTGTTGCTACATCATTTTAAAGTGAGAGGAGAAGTATATGACCTTCACAGTGTTGTTTATAGACTGAAATTCTTTACCCACGTTAAGGCAGACTGTAACATTTTCCTTTCTGCCAGAGTAATATGAAGCTGTGATGCTCTCCTTTATTGTGCTAGACAATTTCCTCTTTGTTTCATCTCTGGAAACCTTGCACTAGAAGAGCAGTGATTACATTTTCTTTCTACTCAGAGAAGAGACAGTTACCTGTTTTCTATTGCTGGTGCAGGGGTGCCAAAACACTGCACACTTATCCTGCCTTATTATCTTTTGTTGAAAAACATTAAAATGTGCCTTACCAGAGATTATTCAGCACTGTACATGTAAATATTTGAAACTTGCAATTTATTTTCAGCTACTGAATACACTATTCTGTTTGGGCAGCGTCTTGCAGAAGAGGGGTATCTTTATTGCATTCATTCCAGTGGGAAGTCTTTTGTTTGCAATGTATGTCAATGTCTGGGTGAGTTCCTGATAGAATCCTGCTTGTTGCTATGTACATTATGTAATGAAGTGTGACATCACTGTGCCAAGCATCGGAGGGTGTGAGACTCTCACTATGCCTGGGTAAATACAAGCCTTTTACAAAAACAGTAACACAACAAAAAATAACTAAATAGTTTAATCACTGTGATCCACAGTTCATTGTATTTAGGGAAATATCTGGATTATTTGCAGTTATTTGCAGTTCAAGTGCCATTCATTTTCAAATGGTGTCACTTAAAAGGGAGGTCTCATTTGGGCTTTTAAAGTTGTAATTGCTAAGCTTATCCAATTTGTGTTTGCTTAAAAATGTTCTTAAAGATTAACTTATTCATTGAACAAACCTGACATTGTAACATTTGTATTGTAAAACGGCATTCAATTTCAGAGCAGTTTTTACACATATGTAAAAACCAGGAAAGCTGCATAGTTTGCCATTGTTAGTTTAATTATCTAATTCTCACACAAATATGTCCATAGTTAAAGCATAGCAAAGTGTAATAAAGCATAGTGAAAGCATGGCAAAGCACAGGTAAGCATTTTAATGAATAGTAAATTATGGTAAAGCATAATAATAAAGATGGTAAACCAGGGTAAACATGTTAAATGCATAATATATCAATGGTAAAAGCATTACAACAAAAGTACTGTAAACTTTTAAATGGAATTCCCCGGACGAAGTATGTGAAATGAGTGTTTCAGTGGAACACTATTGCATGTGTCGTTATCTCAAATCAACAGGGATGCTCAGTCTGAGACTTGTTTCGTCTACCCGGTATTTTTTGTCCCAAAACATTATTATTATTTGCTCGCAGGGTCTATAATTAAAAGGCTAGCTTTTGTACATCAGGCTTTTTTTTTACTTATAGTTTATGATTTAGGTTGGTACAGAGAGACAACAGTGATTAAGGAAACAGTATTAATTTAATTTAACATATCAGTTTATTGTTATTTTATTCTGCTCAAATATACCTTTTTTTTAAAGGCTGTATGTGAAACAATTGAATGACAATACATGTGTAACAAGGGGAGCCCGCTCTGCTACCAAAAGGTGATACACATACTGTACGTGGCAGAGAGAGAGTGAATCCAGGTCATAAATCTCCCTCCTGACCCATGAGGGCACTGTGTAAAGGGAACAGTGTGCCCAGGACTGGATGGGTTGCCAATTTATTCCAGGGAAAGGTGGAAGTAGGTCATCCAGAAAGGGAATGCGAGGAGCCCTGTACATGATTGTTTATTTATTTTCACCCGTGTCTCATTTGTGTTATTTTGTATTTGTGTTTCATGATTTAAGTATTATAATATAAGACAAGCGAGATGCCGTCCTTCAGTGTTTTGTTATTGTTTATTTATGTAATTAGTTGTATATGACGGCAAGAAGCCGTAGGTTTTGTTTGACAGTGTGGATGGGAAGCCCCAACAGCAATAAATCACCTATCTACGTGGAGTCCATCACCTTCCTTTGTTTGATTACATGAAAAACTTTGTATCCAAGGGGCACGGGAAGTACACATTTATGAGAAAGGGTCTGAGTTCGGAACCCCAATAGTTAAAGCTTCATAGATATATAGAAGGGTTGTCAGCTTTTATGAAAAGTGAGATGTAAAACAGGAAAAGGTGTTTTAAATTTGCTGTTTCAAGTCCCAATCAGCGAGTTTAATATTCCCCAGCCAGCTATGATACAATTATAGAAATAACTTTTTTAAGCAATGACATTTACCCCTGTGTAATTTTCCTTTATTACTTCTTCTTGACGCATACATTAAAACCTTAAAACAACCTCAAAAATAATGTCATCCTGACAAAAGCCAGTTAATATAAGGTTCTATATTTTCCACCACCAACATACAAGTTTACTTATTAGATGTTTGTACCCAAAAGTCATACCCTTTAAAAGGAAAATGCTTTTCATTAATTCATGCAGTATATTATTAGTATTAGATAGCACAGCTTTATTCATAAAAAATGTTACAAGAGCATTTCAGTTGTATTCACTTACATTGAGTTAATACCCCAATGAAAAAGTACCCACCTATCTATGATCTCTGCCAGAATTGTCAGAATTTGACCTTTACATTTCCACTGCAGCATTGGTTAAAACAGATCCTCATAGTTTCCCGTGCAAAAACAGAAAAATTACAAAATCATAGTTTTGACCATCTAATGTTTACCTGTGCAATGAATCCTCCAGCAGGAACAAATGTATGGCAAGTCAAATTATCATTTAGGGATATCTCAAATTCATTTATAGATATCTCTAAATCATTTCCAGATATCTTTAAATATTTGAAGATATCTTCAAATATTTAAAGATATCTCTAAATCATTTTAAGATATATAAAATACATTTAGAGATATCTCAAAATGATTTACAGATATCGTTAAATGGAGCTTTAAATGAGATATCTAAAATGCATTTTTAGATATCTTTAAATCGTTTAGCCCTGTGTGAGTTTTACTTAGCTCAGCTAAATATGAAATGGAATTGTATTTCTGTTAACATGAAAAAGAAAGAAAAAATTGGATTTGGAAAAGTATATTTGCTATACAACTACTATATAGTGACTTCAACATAAACAATGCACTAGTCTGTATTTGAACTACATCCTAATAGTTACAGATCTGGTAACAAAACGGTTACATCATAGATTTGGCTTCCATCAAATGGCTGAGGTGCCAATGGTAACAAAAAGAGTGTGGCGCATATCATTAGGCTTTTGATGTCCTGTGTGTAAGCACTGGAAAGTAGTATCAGAATACGGCAGACAGGTGCTTCCTTGAAAGTGTAACTGGTCTACCATCATCGAAATAATAAAAACAAATATCTCCATCTGCAAGTGTTCATTTGGAATGCTGATTGCAACTGCTGAGAATTGGAAGCTTCTAGAATTCCCAAAGAAATTCCACTCTTCACTACAGTTCTTTGGTGGCTTCTTTAATTGTTATCATTTTGAGATACTATTGTTGCACCTGCCATAAACTGCTGTAAAAGAGTTCCATAACATATGGAACAAAAGCAGCTTCAGCATCTTGGAAAGATCTTCCAGTTAATCAATTCCAATCTCCGTATTAATAAGAAAAGTTTTTTTTTTTTTTTGGTTTATTAAACAGTTGAACAGAAGAGATCTGTGGTGGGGTGCTGTGACAGGAGTGAAAGGAGTCCCTCTTGTAATTCGCCCTCCCGACTACTGGCAGCACTGTGCAGGAAGGACCGAGACCAAGGAGAAAGGATGAGTCAGGGTTGGGTCAGAAGCTGCAGTGGTAGCGGCCATCTTTACTTGGGGCAGGACCTCATGGTCGAGCCCCATTATTGCAATCAGCTGTGCTGAGCTTGACGATTGGCTGAGGTGGGGCTGTGCACTGATTGCAGGGGTGTGGCTCAGCACTATTTAGGCTGTGGGGTTCTGCCATTTGGTCTCCCTATCCTGAACTGAGACGGTCATGCTACGTGAGCGCTGTGAGTTTGTTTGTTTTTGTTGTGCTTGTATACCGGGACTGAGGATTCCCAGGCCGGCTGCCTCCAAGCCCGGACTTCCCCCTGTGATCCTTGGCATCTCCAGGAACTACTTATCCTGCTTGGGAGAGGGAGCCCAAGCCACCTTCTGTTCTGTGTGGATTATTTGTTTTCATTGCAAGCCTCTGCTTACTGTAGCTGGTAACAGAGGCTACAGTTTTTTTTGTTCACTGCAATTGTGTGGAAACTCACTGCTCGGGACTTTGTACTTTTGGGTCTGATATAAATTAATATCCAACCCCAACTACGTTGTTCCTGTCTCCATCACTTCCGGGTCACTTCCTCCCATAACCCACCACAGGTGTCTTTTTGTGTTTTATGTTTTAGGTGGGGTGTTATTGCTGGTGTGTATGCATTGGTGTATGGAGTGTGGGTTATGTAGCACGAGTGATTTAAAATGTATATTTGTACTTAGTCACAGGGATTGCACAATCACTTCATGTGTGATAAAATGTGTATTAGTATTTGGGCACTGGGAGTGCACAAAGTAATTTACGTGCAGGCTGTGCCGAGATTCAATTGAATGCATCAGTTTAGTGTTTGTATTGGAGAATGAGAGAGAGGAGTAATAATTGAAAGCCAAAGGAAGAACAATTGTTGCTCATGTGGGACGACCTGCACGATACTTGTTTGGGGTTGTCCGCTGTATGCTTTGTTCAGTGTTCTGTGTTTTGTTAAATATTATATTTATTATTAAATCAGCACATCAGTGCATTTCATATCCCAGCACTGTTTTCTGTCTACTTCCTGGCCTGACGCCACCACAAAGCTAACTTGTCACAAGATCCCAAAAATGAAAGATGTATGGTAGTTACCATTACCAAGACTGATTAACCAGTGGACTTTGGTGAACATCTACAGTTTCAGAAATAATGTAGTCAAATTTAAGATTTCTAAAGTTAAATTGACATGCTTTATGTGGTACATAAAGAGAAGTACAGGCATGGAAAAGTACAGAGCAGTTTAGAAGCAGTAAGGAGAAATTACATCTTGAATTGCTTTAATCAGAAAACAGAGGACATTGGGGAAACACAGCAGCAGCTCAAAGGCAAACAGCCGCGTGTGTTTTTGTGATAACAAACAAGCTGAAACTCGGAGCAGCTGATTCAAATTCAGCGACGTTCTGAGACACAGGCGAGGGGAGGAGCCAACAGCACAGCAGAACAACGCAGTTAAACGAGGCAGTCTTCCCAGCGACAGCGAGTGGAAGCGACAGCGAGTGGGAGAAGTACAGGCGTAGAAAAGTACAGAGCAGTTTAGAAGCAGTTTGAAAGCAGGTTGACAGCTGCAGAAAGAAACTAAAAAAAAAAAAAAAAAAACCCTCAACATGGTCTTCAAGCCAGTAATCTGTGACACCTGCTTGATGTGGGAAATCCGAGAAAACCCAGCGGAGCTAAACCAAGTGTGCGTAAAGTGCCGCGCGATCCAGGATTTGCATAAACTAGTAAGTATGCTAGAAATGGAGCTGGAAGAAGTGAGACAGCAACAGGATCTTGAGGAACTGGCACACCCACAATTCATGGAAGTCTGCATCACCCCTAACAGACTGAAAGCCACCAGGGAGATAGAAGGTCAGAACAGCTGGGTTCAGGTAGGCAGAAGCAGGGAAAAAAAGAAACTTCATCAAACACAACCACCAGAAATCAAAACAACCAACAGATTTGAGTCACTTCAGAATTTTGATGAGCAGAGCCAACAACAAGAGAATGAAAGGAACAACATCCAGGACCCCATTGACAGTGGTGACCAGACAGCAAAAAGAAGGGAGGTCATGATTGTTGGGGACTCCATATTGAGAAACACAGCAAGTTCAATTTGCAGTTTGGACCCCCTTACTACAACAGTGTGCTGCCTTCCGGGAGCCTCGGTCAAGCACATCACTGAGAACGTGGACAGGCTCCTAGAACGAACAGGAGACGACCCGGTAGTAGTTGTCCACATCGGTACAAACAACATTGGAAGAGACAGACCAAAATCCCTGCAAAACAAATTCAGAGAGCTAGGAAGGAAATTAAAAGAGAAAACCAAAACTGTGGTATTTTCTGGTATACTACCGGCACCTTGCAAAGGACCATATGGACAGCTGGAAATAATTAATCAAAACACATGGCTGAAGATGTGGTGCACACGGGAAGGCTTCACCTATCTTGATCATTGGACCACATTCTACAACGAGGACTATCTGTATAGACGGGATGGACTGCACTTAAATAACCAGTCTACTTGGAGAAAAGATCCTCGAGCAGGTTCAGAAGCATTTAAACTAGAAAGGAAGGGGGGAGAAATCAACAAAAAAACAGAAGGGAGACCGCATCAAAACAAGAACAACAACTCAGGTAAGACAACCATTAAATGTATTTATCTAAATGCTAGAAGTATCAGAAACAAAATTCTAGAACTTGAAGCTACTGCACTAACAGGTAACTATGATGTGATAGGTGTTACAGAAACGTGGTTGTCTGAGAGTGATGGGGACGAATATAATATTTGTGGGTATACACTGTATAGGAAAGACAGGCAGGACAGAAGAGGAGGAGGGGTAGCGCTATACATAAGAAACAGTCTTGAAGCCCAGGTGTTAAACCTGGACAAAGAAAATAAAAGTGAATCAATATGGGTCAGAATAACAGACAAAAATTCAAAGGGCATAATAATAGGAGCATGCTATAGACCGCCAGATTCAGACGGTGAGCACAATAATCTGTTATACAATGACATTAGAAATGCGTGTAGCAAAGGAGAAGCCATACTAATGGGGGATTTCAACTTCCCCCAAATAAAATGGGAAAACCCAGTGGGTAGCACGAAGGATGAAATAGAAATGGTGGAAATGACAAATGACTGCTTCCTAACACAATTTGTCAAGGCACCAACTAGAGGGGAGGCATGCCTTGATTTAGTCTTTTCAAATAACGAAGATAGAATAACTAAAACAGAGGTCAGAGAACCACTGGCAAACTTAGACCACAACATGGTCTCATTTGAAGTATTTTTTAAAACCCCAAAAGTAATGACTAAAGCTAAGGTTTACAATTTTAGAAAAGCAAACTATGAAGGTATGAAACAGAGACTAACAGAAGTAGATTGGAGTAAAATAGAGAAAACACCCACAGAAGAAGGATGGTTGTTCTTCAAAAATGTAGTACTAGAGGCGCAAAACAATTACATTCCTAAAGTAGACAAATCTAAATGTAAAATTAAATTGCCAAAATGGTTTAATAGATCAATTAAAAAAAATATTCAGAGAAAAAAAGGCACTTTACAGAGCATTAAAAAAGGACCAAAAAGAAAGTACACAGAAAGAGTACACAGAACTGCAAACGCAAGTCAAAAAGGAAGTTAGAAAGGCCAAGAGAGAAATAGAAATGAACATTGCTAAGGGAGCTAAAACCAATTCCAAAATGTTTTTCCAATATTACAACAGCAAGCGAACATTCAAAGAGGAGATTAAATGTTTAAGAGATACAAATGGCAAAATCGTAGATGAAGAAAAAAAAAAAATAGCAAGTTTTTACAAAGGAAGATACTGACAACATGCCCCACATGTCATCCAGTTCCTATCCAGTTTTAAATAACTTTAGCATAACTGAGGCAGAAGTGTTAAAGGGACTAGGAGCTCTTAAAATAAACAAATCCCCTGGGCCGGATGAGATCCTCCCAGTAGTACTCAAAGAAATGAAAGAAGTAATTTACAAACCGCTAACCAAGATCATGCAGCAGTCTCTTGACACAGGGGTGGTACCGACAGACTGGAAAATTGCAAACGTAATACCGATCCACAAAAAGGGAAACAAAACTGAACCAGGTAACTACAGACCAGTAAGCCTGACTTCTATTATATGCAAACTTATGGAAACTATAATAAGATCCAAAATGGAAAATTACCTATATGGTAACAGGGTCCTGGGAGACAGTCAACATGGTTTTAGGAAAGGGAGATCGTGTCTAACTAACTTGCTTGATTTTTTTGAGGATGCAACATTGATAATGGATAATTGCAAAGCATATGACATGGTTTATTTAGATTTCCAGAAAGCTTTTGACAAAGTCCCGCTCAAAGGATTAATTCTCAAACTGAACGCAGTTGGGATTCAAGGAAACACATATACATGGATTAGGGAGTGATTAACATGTAGAAAACAGAAAGTACTGATTAGAGGAAAAACCTCAGAATGGAGTGTGTAACCAGTGGTGTACCACAGGGATCAGTATTAGGTCCTCTGCTATTCCTAATCTACATTAATGATTTAGATTCTGGTATAGTAAGCAAACTTGTTAAATTTGCAGACGACACAAAAGTAGGAGGAGTGGCAAACACTGTTGCAGCAGCAAAGGTCATTCAAAATGATCTAGACAAGATTCAGAACTGGGCAGACACATGGCAAATGACATTTAATAGAGAAAAGTGTAAGGTACTGCACATAGGAAATAAAAATGTACGTTATAAATATCATATGGGAGATACTGAAATTGGAGAAGGAATCTATGAAAAAGACCTAGGAGTTTTTGTTGACTCAGAGATGTCTTCATCTAGACAATGTGGGGAAGCTATAAAAAAGGCTAACAAGATGCTCGGATACATTGTGAAAAGTGTTGAATTTAAATCAAGGGAAGTAATGTTAAAACTGTATCAAACAAAAATCAAACAAGCAAGATGGGCCGAATGGCCTCCTCTCGTTTGTAAACTTTCTTATGTTCTTATGTTCTTACATATTTTCTGAAGCCAAAAATGCATTCGCAAATGTCCATTACCAACCTCAACTCTATTTTAAACCTGCTTTTGTATATAGAACATGTTGTGTACTAGCTCATTTGTCCTGTACAAGTCACCTTACTTTCAGAGCTAATCACCCTGACTAAATCTACCGGTGTTCTGTATTGGGAGATGTATTGTTTGTCAAGTTTAAATCTTGGCCAGTACTAAAATCCTGTAATTCCCTACAGAGATTTTGCATAAAGCTTTGTTTTGTCTTGTAATTAACATGCGTGTAAGATGTTTGATTCAATTTCAAGGAATACCCATTACCAAAAAAATCTTCAAACGTGTTAAAGAGAATTACTCTCAGTATCCTCATCATAACTATGAATTGAGCAAGTCATGTGACCATGCTGTGTGTAACAGGATGGTGTCAGTAACATATCTATCTGTAACACCTGCCTCTAGAACTGGATGCTTATTAGATTGGTTTCTCCATCAAAACAAGTTGGAATTTGGCCAGTGTGAAGTTTTAACTGAGGGTGAACAAATCTCAGCCAGTTTGATATTGGCCAGCTGTTGATGGAAACGGACAGGGCTGATTTTTTTAAATTTTTTTTGTTCAATGCACGATGAAACTATTTGTATGGGTTATATCAACATATCAAATGGACATTTTCTTCAAAAGATTCTTTTGAGTGATTGTATGTCAAGCTTCCGGATAGGTGTGGCTGGCCTGTTGTTAATGAGGTTTATACGAAACCTGGAAATCTCATATAGCATGTTGTAGGTCAATTACTGTTAGTGTATCTTAATTACAGGATAAAAAATACACAAAAAATGCCGTGACCCAATTTCCTATAGTAGGGAAGATTAGAAACAAACTAAGATTGGGTCAATCTCAAATGAATAGCTTATTCCCATCAACTATTTAATGAGACCTCTGGAAACAAAAATGTTACATTTCCTGAAATTGTAGTTACTGTTGAACCTAGTATGATCTTCTTATTTATCTACTGTGCTTTCTTTCACAACTTGGTTCAATCAATATACTGTGATCTCCAGTATGTTATTAGCTGTATTCAAATAACAAAATTAATATAAAATACACTTAGCCCTAAACTTAATACTGACTTACAAGTAACACATTTCTTTCTGCTGTCTATTCCCTTCTGTTCTGCTTCATTAAACTGTGTATAAATGTTACCATTGAACCCTATTTTTTATTGCTTAGAGCTACTTTTCATGAGCTGGATTTCAACAGTTATGTTTATAATAATAATAATAATAATAATAATAATAATAATAATAATAATAATAATAAAAGGCTCACTATGGAGACTGATGACAGCTTTCCTATGCTGAGCTCCCAGCTGATCACAGTTTTAAAATTAAAATCAACCATGTAAGGTGTATTGCATTTCAATATACCTGTACTATATTAAGTAAATGTTTAATGAATGTCGTAAATAGAATCTGTGGTTTAGATATTCCCTTCTTTTTTTTTAACAAAATCTCCTTTCCGACTGGTATGGCCCCAGTTACGTTTCAGTTCACTCCCAGGTTTACCCTTTCCAGCTATTGCATTTTTTTTGGAAAAAACAAATGTTCATTAAATTGACCTTTGCTTCCTGCTGAGGCAGCTGCACGCAACTAGCAAACACACCCGAGTTTCATTCATTAAGCTTGGGATGCCAGGGCCCTTGGATATTTGAGCAGCTCTGATTGAAACATGATGGTCCTAATGTTAATAAACCAGTAAAATATACCAAACATGCTTACCTCATATTATTCTATTCCCATAAGCGCTTCAATACTTTTGAACTTTTAAAAAGAAAAATAACACCCATGTTGTGTGTTTGTCTGCTGCTGCTGTTTATTTAGGTTGTCCCATGCAATTTCATAAGTTTAATTGATTCTTCAAAGAAAATTGCATAATTAGATGCTACTGGGGCCTACCATGACTCCTGAGTTCAGCAGTACCTGTGAAATAGTTTTTAGTTAACATGATGAAACGTATATTGTACACTGCTTTCATAATAAATAAATAATTCTGTAACCGCTTCATTGCCCAATGCAGTTCAAAATTTAAATTCCATTTCAATGGTCATCACTTTATTCTTGGACCCCATAAGCCAGTTGACTTGTGTACAAAACTTAGTGCTGCCTTTGAAAGGATAATTTTCAATAAAACATGCGTGAAGTAATTAATTCCTAAAGGATGCATTTGATTATAAGCACATAAACAGTTTGTGTCTGGTTTATTATGCGCTGTTGTAGACATTTAGAAAAATTCAGAAAAATAATAACTGCATAAAAATATTAAAACATAACAATAAATTAATTTCAGTAATTAATAAGTATGAAGTATACTGTTTTTCTAAAAAAACTAAAGTTTTTGTCTCAAGAATCTATCACAGCAACAATAGCATTCATTATGTTCCACATTCACTCTGTTCAAATCACCCCACCATCAATCGTTCACTCTGTTGAAATCACCTCTGAATCAATCTTTCACTCTGTTCAAATCACCTCTGCATCAATCTTTCACTCTGTTCAAATCACCTCTGCATCAATCTTTCACTCTGTTCAAATCACCCCACCATCAATCGTTCACTCTGTTCACATCACCCCACCATCAATCGTTCACTCTGCTCAAATCACACCACCATCAATCGTTCACTCTGCTCAAATCACCCCACCATCAATCATTCACTCTGCTCAAATCACCCCACCATCAATCATTCACTCTGCTCAAATCACCCCACCATCAATCGTTCACTCTGTTCAAATCACCCCACCATCAATCGTTCACTCTGCTCAAATCACCTCATCATCAATCACTCCCTCTGCTCAAATCACTCCACCATCAATCGTTCACTCTGTTCAAATCACCCCACCATCAATCGTTCACTCTGTTCAAATCACCTCAGCATCAATCATTCACTCTGCTCAAATCACCCCACCATCAATCGTTCACTCTGTTCAAATCACCCCACCATCAATCGTTCACTCTGTTCAAATCACCCCACCATCAATCATTCACTCTGCTCAAATCACCCCACCATCAATCATTCACTCTGCTCAAATCACCCCACCATCAATCGTTCACTCTGTTCAAATCACCCCACCATCAATCGTTCACTCTGCTCAAATCACCTCATCATCAATCACTCCCTCTGCTCAAATCACTTCACCATCAATCGTTCACTCTGTTCAAATCACCTCAGCATCAATCATTCACTCTGCTCAAATCACTCCACCATCAATCGTTCACTCTGTTCAAATCACCTCAGCATCAATCGTTCACTCTGCTCAAATCACCCCACCATCAATCGTTCACTCTGTTCAAAATCACAACATGGGAGAGTATTCAAACAAATACAGTTCCTTTAGTGAGATGTGAAGGGAAAGATTCATACCCAATTGATTTCAATCTAGAAGACACCTGGAGGTGACAATTGAGACTTAAATTAAATACTGAACTTTAATATCTTAAAGCTAAATTATTCAGGTAGTGGCACTTACATTTTAGGAGTTTTACATTTCTGTCTTTATTCCTAGTTTCCATGTTCTTCATTAGAGCAATGCTAGATTCCCTCCACTGTGACATATGTAATGAGAAACAATCAGGGCAGCAGACTATTAGAGTCATCTGTGCCCAATGCTTTTCAACATATACAGTATGTGCTTGGTGATCAGTAATACTGAAACATTTTGGCTGATTTAAAGCATGTTGCCAAGGATTGATGTATTGAAACTGAAATACTGTAGTTTCCCACTTTCTCTAATTATTCATAATTATTTGCAACAGATTGAGAAAATTAATAAACAAAAACTATTGCTGTGACTTAGGAGTGAGTGGAAGAATTCATTAATTACAAAAAAAAAAAAATGCCTGGCTTTCACATATTTCTTTATTTTTTATTTTTGTTGTTGCAGGTTGAATACATTTGGAAATACTTTTCTGTATCTAATCTGATAGTTTCATTCTTCTAGGAAATGTTCATCTATTTTCGAAAGTATACATTTTATATTTTATATTTATAGTCCACAGAATATAGCAATGGCTTTAATTGTATTGGGTGTGGTAGGACAAATATTTTCACATGTCTGTGACATGTCTGAAACATGAATAATGTGCACTTTGTGTTTTTTCAGCATTGTCCTCGCCATGCATCATGCTAACTGATATATGGCAACCTACTCCTGACAGGAACAATGATTTGTTACAATTCATATTGGTCAGATCCATACTCTTCATTAGACTATGGATAAATAAAATAAACAAACATATTTATATCTGTAAAGATACATTTGAATAAGAGAAGACTTAGTTAAATGACCTGACAGTGTAAGGCTAATATGAATGCACTTGTGAATTACTATGACGTACTGTACAAAATATGAAAGAGAACCTTACTCGCTGCATTAAATTGTTATTTGAAATACAGCATATGATATAAGATCTGGCACATACACAAAATCTTTTACACAAGATTTGTATTTGTTTTTGTTTCAAAAGATCTCAAAATGCCCCAATTTAAACACAAACAAAGAAGAGTGTGTCCTAATTTTAGGATTTTATTGGAAGCAATGTTTTGAGACATTGTTATTTATTGTGGAACAATATACCTTTGAGGTTTTTTAAACCGACAATCATTTCCATATCTTTTTAGTGTAAAGAGAAGAAGATAGAACTGAAAGAAAGTAATCAAGTGACATATAATAATACCTAACAAATCTGAAAATATAATAAACCTAAAACAGGTGTTTTGATGTTGTGAGAAGATATTTCCACCCAACAATACCTTTTTTTATTATCTTAATCCAAAGATTCAGAAAGGAGATAGCTACCAAGATGGTCTGACCGATTCTTAATTGCATTTTTTTGGCCTGTGGCCTTATACATTGGATCTCTAAAGCTGCCCGGGTGCTAGCTGTGAGATAAATGATTGTTTCTTGATGCAGCTATAACAGTGAGCAGGACAAGTGGCACTCTGGGCCCCCCGTCCCGTCCCGTCCCGTCCCATCCCGTCCGCCCCCCGTCTCCCCATGTGGTGGCTGACTGTGATGTATAGATTACGACAGCTATGGCCAGCAGACAGGAAGAGGCACCCTGGACAAGGCACTGATATCCACCTCCGGGGGCGGGGGGGCGGGGGGGGGGGTGGGGGGGTGGGGTGGGAGGAGGAGGCACAGGCAGAGGGCTCTTTATAGGAACATTTGGACTGCGTATGTGATTAGACGCAGATCCTTCTTTCAGAAACATAACATAGTTTCCATATAACTTGAGTAATTGCAAAATTGCAATTCAGACTGCCCAGTTTTGCTAGTTAATGGAATTTTTTAAATGATAAACTTACATAAACAATTTACTTATAAATAGTAAATTATAATTGCAAAAAACATTAACCCACTGTTATCCAATTTTAAACTAGAACTGTGTATTCAGATGTCTGCAGCCACAACCAAGAAGTAGTCTAAAATAAGATGCATGTGTGATCAATGACTATCATGACATGATTTCCATTACATGAGAGTAGATATTGAACTTCATGCTGATTTAAACTCAGTTCTCACCAAGATAAGCACCAACTAAGACTAGTGTGATCCATCTGCATCTCCATTCATTTGCGTTGTTTTCCGTCTGATGATGTAGATATCCTTCTGTCTGGTGTTGATTGCTGAAGTGTAATGCTGGCTCCAGGGATCAGCTCATTTTGCCTCCCCGAGCATCAGCACACACAACGGCTGCGATGCTGGCTCAGAGGATCATCCCAGTGTGGTCTCCCCAGTGCATCAGTGTGACAACCATCTGGATTGAGCTAAGTAGGGTACATCTCTGGGGTTTTCAAGTGGGCACCTTCCATCCTCGGTGTTTCATTGAATAGCCCACGACACCTCAAGAGGGCTCAACAGTGATTCTGGCATCCCAGCATCACCCCCCTCTATCCCCCACTCATAATGTAAATTATGAGTCTGATATTTAGAAAGTTATAATTAAAGAAAAGTATAAACAATAACCAATGGTAATGGCAAAAAAGTCATTCCGAACAGCACAGACAGTTAGCTTGTTGGGGGTTCCCTACTTCGCCTCTCCTTTCTCAACTATTGTGCAGTCTGACACAGGCTATTAAGCTATAGGTGCTATGGAATGCCATGCAAGCCAAATTAATGTTGTTCTGTACAAGTTTTAAATATTTAGAAGGTGTTATAAATAGGCCATGTAAACCTTATTAGCATTCCTAAGCATGAAGGACATTTGTTTTTATGTGTTTTTTATTTGTTTTGTTGGGCACAGTATGAGTTTGAATCCACTATTTAACCACAATCTGTTGAGTTATAAAATGACATAAATACATAGTGTACGTGCACTCCAGTTAAGCATCCCAGGTTACTGTGTGTCAGTGAAAAGAACACTTTTTCCAGACGCGGTCCATCCACTGTAAAAGTGCTTTTCTGAGTTGAGAAAACCTTAACATTTTTTTCCAGCCTCTTAAAATCGTTTAGATCAAAGAGTAAATAGGGTGTCTTACAAAAAAAATATAGCATTATACATAAGAACATAAGAACATAAGAAAGTTTACAAACGAGAGGAGGCCTTTCGGCCCATCTTGCTCGTTTGGTTGTTAGTAGCTTATTGATCCCAAAATCTCATCAAGCAGCTTCTTGAAGGATCCCAGGGTGTCAGCTTCAACAACATTACTGGGGAGTTGATTCCAGACCCTCACGATTCTCTGTGTAAAAAAGTGCCTCCTATTTTCTGTTCTGAATGCCCCTTTTTCTAAACTCCATTTGTGGCCCCTGGTCCTTGTTTCTTTTTTCAGGCTGAAAAAGTCCCTTGGGTCGACACTGTCAATACCTTTTAGAATTTTGAATGCTTGAATTAGGTCGCCACGTAGTCTTCTTTGTTCAAGACTGAACAGATTCAATTCTTTTAGCCTGTCTGCATATGACATGCCTTTTAAGCCCGGAATAATTCTGGTCGCTCTTCTTTGCACTCTTTCTAGAGCAGCAATATCTTTTTTATAGCGAGGTGACCAGAACTGAACACAATATTCAAGATGAGGTCTTACTAGTGCATTGTACAGTTTTAACATTACTTCCCTTGATTTAAATTCAACACTTTTCACAATGTATCCGAGCATCTTGTTAGCCTTTTTTATAGCTTCCCCACATTGTCTAGATGAAGACATCTCTGAGTCAACAAAAACTCCTAGGTTTTTTTCATAGATTCCTTCTCCAATTTCAGTATCTCCCATATGATATTTATAATGTACATTTTTATTTCCTGCGTGCAGTATCTTACACTTTTCTCTATTAAATGTCATTTGCCATGTGTCTGCCCAGTTCTGAATCTTGTCTAGATCATTTTGAATGACCTTTGCTGCTGCAACAGTGTTTGCCACTCCTCCTACTTTTGTGTCGTCTGCAAATTTAACAAGTTTGCTTACTATACCAGAATCTAAATCATTAATGTAGATTAGGAATAGCAGAGGACCTAATACTGATCCCTGTGGTACACCGCTGGTTACCACACTCCATTCTGAGGTTTTTCCTCTAATCAGTACTTTCTGTTTTCTACAAGTTAACCACTCCCTAATCCATGTACATGTGTTTCCTTGAATCCCAACTGCGTTCAGTTTGAGAATTAATCTTTTGTGCGGGACTTTGTCAAAAGCTTTCTGGAAATCTAAATAAACCATGTCATATGCTTTGCAATTATCCATTATCGATGTTGCATCCTCAAAAAAATCAAGCAAATTAGTTAGGCACGATCTCCCTTTCCTAAAACCATGTTGACTGTCTCCCAGTACCCTGTTACCATATAGGTAATTTTCCATTTTGGATCTTATTATAGTTTCCATAAGTTTGCATATAATAGAAGTCAGGCTTACTGGTCTGTAGTTACCTGGTTCAGTTTTGTTTCCCTTTTTGTGGATCGGTATTACGTTTGCAATTTTCCAGTCTGTCGGTACCACCCCTGTGTCAAGAGACTGCTGCATGATCTTGGTTAGCGGTTTGTAAATTACTTCTTTCATTTCTTTGAGTACTACTGGGAGGATCTCATCCGGCCCAGGGGATTTGTTTATTTTAAGAGCTCCTAGTCCCTTTAACACTTCTGCCTCAGTTATGCTAAAGTTATTTAAAACTGGATAGGAACTGGATGACATGTGGGGCATGTTGTCAGTATCTTCCTTTGTAAAAACGAAAAGTAATCATTTAACATATTTGCTTTTTTTTTTTTCTTCCTCTACGATTTTGCCATTTGTATCTCTTAAACATTTAATCTCCTCTTTGAATGTTCTCTTGCTGTTGTAATATTGGAAAAACATTTTGGAATTGGTTTTAGCTCCCTTAGCAATGTTTATTTCTATTTCTCTCTTAGCCTTTCTAACTTCCTTTTTGACTTGTGTTTGCAGTTCTGTGTACTCTTTCTGCGTACTTTCTTTTTGGTCCTTTTTTAATGCTCTGTAAAGTGCCTTTTTTCGCTGAATATTTTTTTTAATTGATCTATTAAACCATTTTGGCAATTTAGTTTTACATTTAGATTTGTCTACTTTAGGGATATAATTGTTTTGCGCCTCTAGTACTACATTTTTGAAGAACAACCATCCTTCTTCTGTGGGTGTTTTTTCTATTTTACTCCAATCTACTTCTGTTAGTCTCTGTTTCATACCTTCATAGTTTGCTTTTCTAAAATTGTAAACCTTAGCTTTAGTCTTTACTTTTGGGGATTTAAAAATAAACCACGTGCTGCTACAATCTTTTAAATACTTTGGACTTTTATTTAGGGGTCCATGCAACTAAGTTGCTGTGGAACCCTGTTGCTATTGTTAAGATTATTATTATTATTCCTCCAAATTTTGAAATGTCTGTAAAATCTAACCATTGCATGAAAACTTCAGTAAGTTGTGCCAGCATGAAAAATGAAGGTCATAGGTCACATGGTTTGTTGGCCATATTGGATTTTTCAAGAATCTTGGACAATTTAAAAGCATCTTCTCTGAAATCGCTTATGGTAGACATGTGAAACTTAGAGTTCAGACGACCCTTATGGCCTATATTTAGATTTGTTCAAGGGAAGTTGATTGGTCACATGGTCCGGCTGCAATACTGGATTTGTCAAAAATATTCTAACGTCTTCTCTGAAACCGTTATGCCG